>NW_024040041.1:30376163-30477846 GCF_014851395.1 Micropterus salmoides | reverse complement strand
GAGGGTATAATGAGCTGCAGGTCAGCTCACAGTCACAGTTCTCACCGAGGGGAAATCAGGAAAGAGCGGGAATGAGCTGGGGTGTTGGCTGCAACACACACAGACACAAGCTGAATACGGTTATAGGGTGTTGACAGGCCAACAGACAGAGAGATGGACTGATATTCATGCATACACACAGCTCCTCTGCAGCTTACAGAAGTCAGCGGCTGGTCACAGAGAGGATTAACAAGCCGCCTGACGCCATCGCTCTGTTTCTCTTTTTAATCTCATTCTCTTTATAAACATTCAGGTTCACCAGCTGTTTCTGAGAGTAACCACTCCTCACAAAATGTCTTAATCTTAAAGCTGCATTAGCCGTTTCTTGGCCATCAGCTGGCAGAAGAACTGCAGACAAATAAACCTATTATCACCCGGGAACTAATCCACCGTACTTTTCAAAATCAAAATTTGTACTAAAACCTCTCTTAACAAATTATTCTTTTGCTGTTTAACATTTTCTTTTTACTGTCCAACCACCATAATGGAGAGATGAGGAAAGAGGAGTTGATAAAAAAAGTTGATAATCTCACCTGAGTTGATTTCAGCCCCTACCATGTGCTCAGAGATTTACTGGCTTTTTTTGTCCTGAGTTTTGTCTCTCAGGCTACATACAGACTGCTCTATCTTAGTGGTTGAGGTGTTTGGGTCCACGTGCAGCCAAAAGAAGGACACACAGATCCTATCCTTTTTTACACTCAATATTCTCCTAAAAATCGTAATATTTGCTCTCCTTTTTAGCTATGGTTTAGTCTCCACCAAAAATATCTCATGCGAAATGCTTCACCGTGTTCACACCTGTTCTCTAAATGGGTCGATGACTTTCCTCTCTCAGTAGCAAGGGGAGTAAGTGTGAGATTATAATGGCGTCATTTTGCTTCAAACAAAGTGTGTTTGTCAGATCGTCAAACAGTGCCGGAAACCTGCGCACCTTTGTGACGTCAGAATCGACGTGTGACGTCGTTTTAACTTTCCAAAACCAAGAATCACATCCACTTTGGGAAGTGAGCAAGATGGCAGGATTTCAACTATTTCTTCTGTTTTTTTTCTTCTTATACAACTACCACATATTTGTGTTTACAAATGAGCGCAGCACCGTGAAATAATAAATTTCCGCTGTAGCAGCAGAACACATTACAGCTGCTGGCAGGTTAAGCTACGCATCCTAAACACTTAGAGCTGATCAACTCTATGACAGTTTCAATTCAATTTTATTTATACAGCAGAAGTTATCTAATTGCACTTTTAATAGAGCAAGTCTAGACTCTGTAATATTACTAACAGAGCCTCACCTGGTTGGGGAGGGTTTAGTGGGGGAGCCACAAACTTCACACACAGACAAAAAAAGTTGCCAGCGTGGCCCTTATCCACAACTATACAATTCATTGTGTTTGACCTATGTTTTCTGTGTACCTGGCTTTCGTTCATTGTTTCAGGAAGCTCCTCCTGTCCAATATGTGGCACCTGATCTACCTACGAAAGGTCCTTACTCCACATTCCTTATTCAGCCAGCAGACTCTGCAGCTCTGATACACCACTTTGTTTATGCTTAATAAAGTTAAACCCGGTTTACACAACTTTGTTTCCGTCATGTTGCTTCTCTTCAGCCAGCGTTGTAACAACTGTGTGGAGACAACAGAGGCAGAGTTGTTGGAGAGGAAGCTAAAGGGAGGCTGTGCTTCACCTTGTCTTCAGCATGGACGGGTGGAAATGCTTTTTAATTGAGATGTGGTACTTTTTGTTGACATGTGGTACAAACTAGTGCTTAACTTTTCTGCTGCAAGTAGTGTTAACAGTCAGACCAAACTCTGCACCTGAAATTTACTGGCTGCAGTTTATATGCTTATGCTTAACCAGACCGGATAATGCAGAAAGGTTTCAGAAGACTTTATAACTTAGATATTTCGTCAGTCTCTAACTTGGACATCATGTGGTTCATTCAGCTTTGCATGTAGTTTGAGGCTTGGCACAGCAGCTGCTCCGTCACTTAATCCAACCCTATCCAGAGGTCCAGAGGAGCGAACTGATTGTAAAAACGTCTGCATCGACACGCCACACACCTCTGTCAGCAATCCATCCTGAGGGAATTTGCATAAATGTCATTTATGGCCAAAATAAACAACTTACCTCTTCTCAGACACCTCCCCCCTGCATGCACCCATCCAGACACTTAATTGGAAAACACAACCAGGAGGAAACTGCTGAGCGTGGAATTGATTTGCAGGTTATTTTCACTGCAAACTGCAGTTCATATTACTTATTTATTTATTTATTTATTTATTGTGATGGCTGCTGAGAGTGAGAGGCGGCATCATGCCCAACAAGGCGACCAACAATAGTGAAGATGGATTTAGAGTATTTAAACTAAAGTAAGTTAAGTAAAGCACTATTAGCAGTGAATGAACTCTTAAGTACTAATACTCAAGAAGACTTTGTCATTGAGACACAGACTCAATCACAGACTGATTCAGGTGTGACTGCAAAGACAGAGCTAGAGCTGCACTCTTTTGGGAGTGAGAGTGTTGTTTGCAGCTTTTAATGGCTAATAATCAAGTCAGCAGCTAGAATAAGTGGTTAGTTGATCCAGGGAGGAGGGGAAGCCTGCTACCTCCTGTCTGACCAGTCTGGTCTCCTCTAACTCATTATCAACTACAGCCGCGTTTCCACTGTAACTTTTAGACCCAGGAACTACTTTTCGAGGAACTAAAAGGTTCCTTCTGCCCATTGTTGTGTGTCAGACAAATGATTCTGCTGACGCATGTTCTTAGGGCGTACTCACTGTAGGCCCGGTTGCCTTGTACCATGCCCGAACATGGCACAGTGGAGTTTGTTTCGAGTTTCTGTGGTTAGCGATCACAATGGATGCATACTGTGCCAGAGTCCAACTGTGCCCACCTCTTCAAGTGGGCCCCGGCACGGCACGGAGCGATCACACTGGTCAAACGAACCGGACTTTGGGGGTTAAACATGCTCGGGGGGCACGGTGCGGATCGCCAATTGTGAGTACACCCTTAGTCTGCACCAGACTCAGGGACAGGCATCTTTATATTTGACACTGCAACAGCACAGGAACCGTGGAGGAGATTCAAGTTGTCAATAAGGCTTAGACTTCATCACTGGTCCAGCTGTTGTTTGATTTCTTCTCCATAACTTCTTCTTTATATATGTCAAGCACAACAAACTCCTTTACTAACTCATTTACTATATGCTGAGGACGGCTGCAGACATTTAAATGGAGGTTGAAAACTTCTGTGAGTAGCATCTAGTCTACTAATTAGAAATGTTCAAGTTCTGGATACTTTTGGAAAGTACAAACCTCCCGAGTAGGAACTTTCTTGGGGGTAAAATAAAGCCCATGAACTTAATTTAGACTCTGGCTCTCTTTCTTTATGCAAATTTATACTTTGCTGTACTACATCCAAGAGGGATATTTTGTAATTTTGACTCTATTACAGCTTTAGTTACTAGTTAGTTTACACATTAATATATTTTTTTATACATTAACCCATGAAGAGCTTATAAAACATGATGTTTTGTCATAAATTAAACTATTTAACAATTATTATATAGAGCAATTACTCAATTAGTCAATTGACAGAGAATTAATTGGCAACTATTTTGATGGTGTAAGGTTCTCATAAAAAATATTAGATGGTTCTACATAATGTGAAATTTGCTGCTTTTCTTTTTAATAATTTAATGACTATAATGTTTTGCTAATAATGTTGAGTACTAATAATCTAAAGATGAGTCACAGGGGACATTTTGCATCTGGTCCAGATTTAAACTCACAGTTATTGCAAGACTATAGTTATATTGTTAGTAAAAACCTCCAGTTTTGAGGATTTTGAAGTTTTCAGATCAACATAACAACGAACGAAAGAAGGAGGATGAATTAAAGAAGAAGTGAAGAAAGAAAGATGCCAAACAGTTGCATTTTATCCTATAGAGATTGTAATTCTAACTCAGTAAAATGCAGTATTTTCAAATGTAAAATGAGAAACTCTGCACCTATGTGTGGCTGCAGACAGTGAGTGGTGGAAATAGACCAGCAACACTTATTTATCTGCAATGTACCAAAAACAATCAGCAGTGCCTCTGTCTGAGTGAGACTCTGGATTTAATTAAACACAAGTTCAAACAGGCAGAATGGATGAAGGAAATTACTTTTTTTATTCATTACGCAAGATATTATGGGACTGTTGAAGCCTGAGCCTGGATCAGCTTCAGACATTTACTGAACTAAACGGCCTGTTGTTTGTTGTCTCACACCATCGATCTTTATTAATAAATCTTAAGAAGTTTCTGACCTGAGAGTTCAGACATCTGTGAGGTGATAAAGAGACACTTCCTCTGCTGCTTTATTGACTTAACGGCACATTGAAAGCACAGGATAATATGAATTTATCAGGAATATGGGTCATTTTCTTGTTTCAGGCTGTCGGGACGGGCGACTTTAATAAAACAGGTTTGACTTTAGGTAGACGGGAGGGAATCAAATTGTCACTAATCACAGCTGACAGTCCGTTTATCGTGTTTCTACAGATAAACACTGAGCTGTAAATGTGTTAAGCTGTATATAAACTGAAGAGGACAGAGAATTTGAATGGTTTTAAAAACCTTTCCTGTGAGGAGAAAGGATGGAAACACTGTTGTTGCATTCAACACTTACAGTATATCTCAAATACCTGTCCGATGTCCATGACATGTCTTGTGCCACTCATGCATGTACAGCAACACATCTCCTTCGCATATAGTTGATCAGGTTGTTGATTGTAGCCTGTGGAGTGTTGGTCTACTCCTCTTTAACGGCTGTGTGAAGTTGCAGTCGGGTCGAGACTCCAATGAGGACAACGAGCATGCAGATGAGCTTCCCTGAGACGGTTCCTGACAGTTTGTGCAGAAATTCCTCACATGTAAAATCAACTCTTCTGGCCTGGTTATAAAGGCTCAACAGCGGCTCTACTTCTTACAGAGACTGAAAAAGAACACACCGCTCAGAACATTTTACCATACCGTTTAACATACATTCACTGTATGTGAATTGTACAGAGGCAGACCGCAAAAGTCTTCAGAAAGTAAAGACTGTGGAAAAATCATTGTACTCACCCTGCCCTCTCTGGAGGACACCTTCAGGACCCGCCACACTCGCAGAGCTAACAACATCCTGGGAGATCCTGGGTGACACAACCCTGCATGAAATGTGTGCCAGCAGAAAATGATAATAAGAAAGTCAAGTAAAAACTACATCTTCAGTTTATCACGGACACAAGCTCTGCTGAAACCCCAAGATAATATAATAATGCTTCGCTTTACTAATCCTCCTAATCAGTTATAAGCCTTTAATTAAATTAACTTTTGTCAAGTTGTAGGAGATTTTGACTGATTGGACCGTTTGACTTGAACCAAATTCTATTTATTGACAACTCATTAACTTTTATAGCCGCAGACCTGAATAGAAAGAGAGAAACACGTGAGCATTTATTATTAGCAACATCTATTACTGCATTATTACCAAATAAAAATGATAAACTTTTGTGTATTCATTTATTTATTGTTTTTCTGTACAGCACTTTGTGTCCAGTTTGGATGTGCTCTACAAATAAATCTTGATTGATTGATTAATAGCACTGTCGCCTCACAGAAAGAAGGTCGTGGGTTCAAACCCTTTCTGTGTGGAGTTTGCATGTTCTCCCCGTGTCCGCGTGGGTTCTCTCCGGGTGCTCCGGCTTCCTCCCACCGTCCAAAGACATGCAGGCAAGATTTTTGGTGACCCTAAATTGTCCTTAGGTGTGAGTGTGAGCGTGTGAGGGTTGACGATGGATGGATGGATGGATGATTGATTCTAACAAAACAGACCACTACTACTACTAATACTACTAATACTTATTGTTTGTACGTATTCAACGTAGTGACGCTTGTCCATTTGGGCTACTGTAAGAACATGACGGCGCAAATGTCTCATTCTAAGGTAATAAAATCATAACAGTTCATTATGTCAGGTCTTTATAAACCACAGAAAACATAGCGATGTATATTACATTGATGTCTGTCAATAGATCCTCCTAAATATTACACACTGAATCTTTAAGTGTATGTTGAAATGGATTGGTTATGTATAAATATTTGGTATCAGTATCAGTGTACATGGTCCACAGTTTACACCAAATACTGATAAACAAAATTGTTTTATTTCTTGTGACTTTTAACTGATCTTTGCTTTTCTTTTAAATACTAGATTATTTCCTTTTCAGGCTAAAAATCAGTCTTTTGTACACATTGCTTTATTTTAATGTCAAGGGTCTTATATAATCCAGCGGGACTATTTCGATCAGTACATCGAACAGATCACAGATAAACCTAAGCAGCTGATAATGTAACTACTTATATCAGAAATTCCAAACTATGCAGGTTGTGATTTTTTATTTGAGAGAGCAGAAAACAATTTATGTAAATGAAGTCTTTTATTCAGGGTTTGTAGCCTCACAGTGTCGTGTCATGAAACCTGGTGTCAGTCATACTGAGTCACGGAGCTGAACCGCTGACTTTGATTAAACACAACATCAACTTCAGTTCACAGGCTGCAGCCAATTTCAGCCAAGGTCGCTCTGAGCCGCTGACAGCACACAAATATCAGCTCGGTGGGTAACGGCTGGTAGTGTGTTTCCCTGCAGAAGCCCGTGTGCGGGTGTGTGTGTGTGTGTCACAAGTATCAATGTGACACCTGAGTCAGAAATAGTGAGTGTGTTTCTTCACCTCTGACATCTCCAGCAGGGAGTCCAGATGTTGATCACTTCCTGTTGGAGGCGTTAATCTGTGGTGAAGACGTCTGTTTTGACGGGCCGCATTTTCCCCATGAGCCCCATTCACCTCCATCCAAACCCTCACCTGCTGCCTGCCCTTCTGTCTGTCTGTCCGAAACACAGAATGCACATTTCTCACAGTAAGAGTTGTGGACATGGAAGGAAAAGGCAGTTTTGAGGTAAATTCTTGCTCTGACAATATTCATTGAGTGGGATTATTCAATGCTATGGTTTCATCAGAAGTATTCAGATCCTTTACTTAAGAAAATACTGTACATCACACTGAGAAAATACTGCATTGTAAGTAAAAGTCCTGCATTCTAGTCTAGCATATATCAGAGCATATAAACAACACGCAGACATCTAGTTCACTCTACATGGACAGCAAACTAACCCCTATAACCACATTACAAATGGCAAAATATGTATATGCTACACGTGACTTCTTTACATCCCATGTACACTTTATTTCTCTTTTCGCAATAAAGATTTAAGAAGGAAAAAAAGATTCAGATTTTTCCGACACCACATGAATGGACCATCAGTCACTGCTCATACGTTCCTTTGCAAGCAACACGCTTTGTCGGCTCTTGTGCTAATAACTAAAACGTGCAGCCCTCCATTCATAAAATTTCACTTCTTTTATTACTTCTAATAAACCAGTCTACTACTACTTCTAATGCTACTTGTTGATGTTGTTGTTGTTGTTCTTCTTTGTAAATATTCAGTGTAGAGACGAAACGTGCTCTGTAGAGCAGTTTGTCCTTGTATGTGTAAAACACTACTTAAAGCTCCTTCTGATTCTGATGACGGGCGCAATATGGCGACGTCCATGTAAGAGGACCCGCGGTGCATGTAGATAGAAACGACTCTAAGGTAATACAATATTGCATTTCTGTCAAAAGATCTTCATAAATATTGCACACTGAACCTTTAAGTAAAAGTATGTAGTGGTATTATCTCAAAATGCACTTAAAGTACCAAAAGTAAAAGTACAGAAAATGTGGTAGATGTTCTATGTCAGTGTTTTACTATTATGTTTTTGGAATAAAGATAGATCAATCATTTATTATGTAATTTATTTCACATGAGGTATGTGGCAAACACACATGGGGAGGTTAAGAGGAACAACCATGCAACAGGATTAATATTCTTGCTGCATTTTACTGCTGTAGATGTAGGATTTTGTTAATTTTAACTACTGTATATACTGTTGAGTAGTTTAATCTACAGCAATGCATCATATTTTATAAAATCATAGTAATAGTTTATTTAGATTAAGAAGCAAGATCATTTTTTCAACCCTTAAAGGAACATTTTCATCCTTCGGTTTAAAATATATATTTTTAAATCCACACAAATAGAAAGTTAAGTTGGATGAATGTTTGCTGTAAGGCCAGCTCGTTGGTGGGGATGGGACTGGATCAGACTGTGGTGAGGTGTGATCTATTGATCTATCGTCTGTCAGAAAAACAGAATTTCTTTTTTTCTTAACATGTTAAAATGCCAACAGACCTCGTGGCTGGCAGATAGGTCTCGTTAGCATTTTGTGACTTCCATCTAATTACTGTGAATTTTAATGATCATGCAGAAGTTTGATAATCATGGAGTATCATGGACAAATAGCCATTCTTATTACACTATATATATTTATTTAACGCCAAGTTTGGCCTCAGGAATTTTTTATTGGTCAAAATTGTAACGTTAATAACAAACTGTGTTAAAACATGGAATGTGTCTTTAACACGATGTGTGATTATGTTTGATAAAAATGTCAACTTTAATTGGAGAGACTGTGTGTGTGTATGTGTGTGTGTTTAATCTGGAGAGTGAAGTAATTTTCCCCTCTGATGAGTGTGTGTGTGTGTTAAAACTGATTCTTAATAGGATCTGTAGAGTCCTATAACAGCCCACAGTACACACTGAGGAACAGCTGGAGGAAATTAATTCAATCTCACTCTCTCTCTCTCTCTTAGGGTTAGGCAACCAAATAATTAAGTTAAAGTTTGGGAACGATTATAATTTATTAAAAACATCAGATGAGCTATACACATCCACCACCCCAACCTCCAGACCCTCACTTTCCACCTCTCCACACAAAGGAAAACAGCCTGCATCGGCAGTGAACACTGTGTAAATTGTGAGCTGCACAGTCGTCCAACTTGGATGTAATTCTGTTATACCGGTCTGCTAAAAGACAAAACATCCTCATCACTTTTGACAAAGTGTGTCGGAGTACTATTTCAATTTCAACACTAGGAGGATCATTCATTACACGCAGGTTGACTGCATTAAAACAGTAACTCATTAATTCTACTACATTTTGTCATGTATTTTATCTTCAAAGGTTACGTATTTAGTTTTTGTCTCTTTTTGTCATTGAAAAAGTGCTTTAATGACTGTTTTGTTTGTTGTAGATGAAATTAAGACCACAGTTTATTTTCCATAACCTCAGTCTTGTACAGTAGATTTTATTATTAATTAGCCAATCACATTTATTTTGCACAATCATCCAACGTAAAAGTTCTTGTCTGGCTGCAGAGTTGAGAAAGCTTCAAACTTTTCCAAGTCGTCTTTCATCCATGCACCACGGCAACTCTTTTCATACTGGGGTACCCTTCGCTAAGAAGACATAACCCACACATAGACTGGTCGCCAGGTACCACCTTCAGTGGAGGTCTCATTGTCACTCTGTCTGTTTGAAGTGGGTCCATTCCCCATCTCCAGGGTAATTAACCCTGTGGCCGTCCGCCTTCGCTTGCCCCGGTAACTGAGGATTCATCCCACATTCCATGTCTCTAAACTTAAAAGTTCACTTCAGCCTTCCTCCCCCTACCGAGCTTACACTGCCCGCCACTTCATCAAATGGAGGCACAGGTTTTCAGTCCCTGGTGGGCTTTGGCCCTGAAGAACGCTCCTGGGTTCTGGGTTTTCACTTGCTCCCTGCCAGATTGTCCCCTTTACATAAACATTATCTGAGGCCTGCAGAAGGCAGAAAACTGACAAAGGACCTGGAACATGTTTAAATAAATCCTTCCCCCAGAAAAATATTCTGCACGATGTGAAACAAAATCATTCTCAATGAAAAAGTGCCTGAAGTTTTTTGTTCCTGACATTTAAAATCCTCATACGCACTGGTGGCGATGGGGCAATGGATAAGACTATGCCTTTGGTGTAAGAGACCCCCCGCTGTGACCCATCCACCATTGTGTCCCTGAGCAAGACATTTAACCCCTCGTTGCTCCAGAGGCGCTCGACCTCTGATGTATATAGCAATTGTAAGTCAATTTGGATAAAAGCGTCAGCTAAATGAGTAAATGTAATGAAGAGAAGTTAGCAGTGGTGTGTTGCAGCAGTCAGAGTTGTGTGCTGTTGTTGTTGTTGCCGGCGGTGTTTCGTGTGTTAACTTGGACGTCGTGATCTACTGGCTGGTGCTGGGATTTAATTCAGACGGCAAACAAAGCTGGGGCGAACCCACAGATGGTCCCATATATCCAGTGGGAAATCTTGTCAGGGGCATCTATCCAACAACACAGCAACAAATATATATGTGCGTGTGTGTGTGTGTGCGCAGGTGTGTGTATATTTGTGTGTGTGTTTTCAAGCCAGAAAGGGGATTAAATCCTCAACAGGCAAAGTGATTCACAGCTTTATTTCGGGAGTTCAAAATCTAAGAAATAAAACGCTGGCATAAAAGTGTAAACAAACAAAAATATTTTTATTCTTAGTGTTTGTTGAAATCAACACATATTTGATCTTTTGTTCAGTTTGTGTTCTAATTGGAAAGATTTACCACTTTACATTACATACAAAATTTAGGCCGTGTCAAAAGTACACCATGATGCAAAGAATAGTGTAGTGAAGTGAGAAAACACATGCGTTAAACACAAGAATATTTCACTCATACGTTATTTTTTAATGAACATAATGAAGGTCTCTAAATGTTGATAACAGTTTATTTTATTTATTTCTAATTTAATTTGGGTCTCATTTTTAAAAATCCTCACATACACAAAAATATGGAACTTAAACAAACTAAAAAAACTAAATGCATAAATAACAATGATAAAATATTAAACAATCCAAATAACACGAAAGTCATCAACAAGAACATACACATAATGCCAAACCATACACACACTACATCTCTTTTACAAGTGTCATATGCATGAAATAAATGATCCACCTGTGAACTAAAAGTGAAGATAAATACAATCAAAAACAAGAACAAGTACATTTGAAGTAAACAAGCAAAGAAATCTTGAAGTCATAAAAAAAAGTAATCGCTCTAAGTTAAAAAATTTAGTTATTTTTCCACTGAATCAACTAAAGCATGATTCATCTTTTTCATACTATAGTTAAGTTAAGACACTTACAGCTCTTGGTTACAGTTTTTTCTGATTGCTTAAGCACATTTTTTGTAACTATTGGCTATTTTTGCAAAACTCTACACACAAATAAGAAAACCTTTCACCCAATTATCAAAACATTGTAGTTCTCTTGCAAAAGCGAACACAGCTAGATTAACTCTTCACACCTTCGTAAAAATGGTGTTTTCGTATCAAACGGTAAACACAAGCCATCATCTACTAAGCACACAATGTGCCAACTACACACTGATGGTATGAATACAAAACAATCTGGCTTTTGATTTCTCTGTGTACAGATGTCAATTTGAGGTCATACTTTTGTCATAGTGTCATGTAAAGACACTGTAGAGAAGAACTCCTCGATGGGATTTAAGAAAGGAGAGTATGGAGGGAGGTTGAGTTCCATGAAGAATGGGTGGTCTGTAAACCAGTTGCGGACCAAAGCAGCCCTATGGAAACTAACATTGTCCCATATGATGACATATGGGGTCTGCCCTGGTCTCTGAACAGTGAGCATGTCATGTAAGGTGTCCAGGAATGCAATAATGTGTGCAGTGTTGTATGGGCCTATGGTTGCATGATGGTGAACAACACCATTTTGGCTTATAGCTGCACACATGGTTATGTTACCACCACGTTGTCCTGGGACATTGATGATGGCACGGTGTCCAATAATGTTCCTGCCACGTCTCCTGGTTTTACTGAGGTTAAAACCGGCCTCATCTACAAAAAGTAGCTCATGTCCCACGGCATCTGCTTCTAGTTCCATCACTCTCTGGACAAGACAAAACAAATGCAGCACATCAGGCCCATGCACAGCACTACAGTATGCACTTCCAAATTCAGAACCAATGACACTATAGCTTACCTGCACACAGTAATATCGCTGTTGCTTTACACGTTCTGTGTTTCTCTCGAAAGGAACTCTGTAAATTTGCTTCATTCTTATTCTGTGGTGCACAAGTACACGACTTAGTGCAGAAATGCTTACACTGTGTATATTTTGAAAGATGGTGTCATTATCAATTATGCGCTGCTGTACTTCGCGCAGTCTTATTGCATTATTGGCAATCACCATGTTCACTATATTGGTCTCTTGCTCTGGAGTGAACATTCTTCCTCTGCCCCCAACATGTGGACGTCTAGCAATTCTGTAAAGTAACAAATTCAGTATTTTTGCATGTATGGTACTGTTGTGTTTCTCATTAGAGTATGGCAGTGCTACAAAGTTCTTACCGATTCTCATTTCGAAATGTCCTAATGATGCTTGCCACAGTGTAGCGGCTCAAATTAGGCTGAACCCGTTGGCCAGCTTCCCTCAGGCTCATCCCATGGTTGATGACATGGTCCACTATTGTAGCCCTGATGTCATCAGTTATTCTATT
The DNA here is from genome assembly GCF_014851395.1 of Micropterus salmoides. Taxonomy (NCBI): domain Eukaryota; kingdom Metazoa; phylum Chordata; class Actinopteri; order Centrarchiformes; family Centrarchidae; genus Micropterus; species Micropterus salmoides. The sequence goes on along the minus strand of NW_024040041.1, from coordinate 30,465,249 downwards.
TCTTACTCTTCTTAGCCTTCCTCTTTCCCCTCCTTGTCCTCTTCTTGCTCCTCCTTGTCCTCTTCCTCTAACTTCCTCTAACCCTCTCGCTTCTTCACCTCCACGTCCTCTCCCTCGGCCTCCTCGGCCTCCTCGGCCTCCTCTGATTCTCACTCTTCTCACTCTTACTGCTCCTTCCATTGTACCCCACACAGACAGCTTACCTGTGGCTTATTTATAGTGCTAAGGCTGATTGCAAAGTGAACTAATTATCTAAAACAGTTTTCACATGTGAAAGTGTGCCAGAAAGTTGGCAAAATAGTGTTAATGATAGCCATACATGTGTATAATTTTGCTAGGAGTGTGTTGGAAATTTGGTAATTGAGTGTAAGCAGTGAGTTGTGTTTAAAGTTCTGCAAAAAGAGTGTTGTGAGGTGAATTGTGCCTACAGTTTTGCAAAGTGTGTGTTACAAAATTGCGAACTGAGTGCAAAGCAGTGTCTGTGCTTTTAGTTTTGCAAACTCAGTGAGTGGTTTTGCTATATGTATTAATAGTTTTAGAAATTGTGCTACAAGAATCACGATTAGCGCTTAAGCATTCAGAAAAAACTGTAAAGCTGGGGTGAGTAACATAAAGTTAGCAACAGACATGTAGATTCTGAACGCGTGAACGTCCGAATGAAATGATTGGCAGTGCTTGTTGCAGTCCTGCGACAGCCAGATACCAGATTTTTCTAATTTCTGTGTCAGAGCGTTTGATACATTGATTACTGTTAGGATGTAAAAACATAAAATTGCCTACCACAGCTTTAAGGTTAAGCTAAAAAAAAAAAACAAGTAGCTGCATTTCATATTTCTTCAAAATAGTGTTAAAAATATTCTCATCTTGTTTCTGACCATCGTCAAGTCTCTTGACACACTTGTCCCTAATGTGAGCCTTTATGTCCCCACCACTTTTCAACACAAAGGGATGCCCTTGCGAACAGGTTTTAGGACCCAAGTGCAGAAACTTGACACGGCTGGATGAATTTAACTAATTTATTCACAACAAAACATAGGGTACAAAAATGTACGGATTAAACAGCATCCCAAACTAGTGTCCAGCAAAACAAGGTAATCCTAAAGGTAAAAAGTTGACTGACAAAAGAAACAATAACAATCCAGAATGTCAGGCAGCTGGAGAAAAAAAAAATCTGAAACGCAATGATATTGCACAAAAAGGCAGGGGTACAGGCAAACCTTTACCTTTAAACAAGTAAGATAAAGTGCCTACTGCATACGTCAGTAAATTGCCTGTGAAAAAGACTAAAATGCTCCAAAAATATCTGATCCAGTAAAATATATCCTGAAGAGTTCAGAGTTTGACTGCAGATAAATCCAACAGCATTATCACACATTTATCAACATATCGTTTTCTGCTCTGTTTATTGACTCTCTTGAATTACTCTGAATCAGACTGAGTTAACATACATCACACACACACACACACACACACACACACACACACACACACAGGCTACATTGATCTGGAGGTGGGAGCCATAAAGTGAGAGGTGATGGATCTGTGCGGTGGGCGGCTCGGCCTTGTCGCTGGTGATTTTCATGCCTTGGCTGATCTATAAGAGGGCTGGCCGATTTCTATACATTCATTGAGCACGTCACACCTGGAAAAACAAACAATAGAGAAGTGTCCTCCAAGATATACAGGTATGTCATGGTGAACGGGGGTTTCCCCTTTTGATTGGTGTATTTGAGCACAAACCTATTGTCCCTGTAGGTTGGACTACTCCTGTTTATTAAACATTCATAAAACCAGAGTAGATCCTGCTACATGCTAGTGTCCAGTAGAGGCAAAATAACTCCTGTATTGTGCATAATGTATCCAATGTGCCAAATAGAAAGAAAACCAACCCCTCCATGTTGTGTTGAAGATGTTTTGTAAAAGCAGTGTGAACTGAAATATACCTTAACGCTATAAACATTAACAGATGACAGCTGAGGAGATTAATATTTGCTTTTTCCTCCACCAAAGTGATTTAGTCAGTGTCTCGATAGTTGGTTAGCAGAAAAAAAGATCTTTACAGATATGACTGAAAGCTGGGCTGTGGGTAAATGAAGAACATGAATTATATGGAGGGGTTTTGGTACCACTACATAAAGCACTCTTTATAAAGGGTTTATAAATGTGCCAGGCTGTGAAAAGTATCTGTTTGATAATGCTGGTTTGAATTTAGTCTAATAAACCAGACACTTTTCTTGATGTTTACTTAAAATGCAGCTAAAAACACAATCACGTGTGATAGCCTACTAGAGGAGGACAAACAGCAGCCAGAGATTTTTAACACTGAGATGAACATTTTTATAATTTCCCAAAGAAAACTGGTGAATATAGTCTGTCACAGTGAGGTTAGTTGCTGATTCAGGGGTACATACATATGCTTTGAAGAATTTTCTAACATTAAAATGGGCAGAGCTTAAAGGATTAGGCAATTAGTTGAGTAGTTGATCAATATAAATTTCTTTAAAATCTTCTTTTTAATAATTTTTCATGTAAAAATGTTACAGATTCACTTGTTCCAGCTTCTCATAAAGGAACATTTGCTGCTTTTGTTTGTCATATATGACATTAGTCTGAGTATCTTTAGGTTTTTGACTGGAATCATCTTCATCAGGCTCTTATTAGTATTTTCTGACATTCAAATGATCAATTATTGATTCGACAGCGATAATGATAAAAATAGAGAGTTGTTGTAGCTCCTTATAGGCAACTTTATAGTTTTTTTTCTTTTTAATAAGAAGAGTCCGGTCACGGTGATGACGCACAAGGAACACAGAGAGAGAGAGAGAGAGAGAGAGAGAGAGACTCCGGTCACGTTTCTTCAGTGAGCGTCTCTGACAGTGAACGGTCTTCTGTCCTTGAGGCTGGAAGGTGTCGGATATGATGCTGAAGTAGATGGAAGAGGATATTCATGATTTACGGTCTTCTCTCTTCTCTCGGAGAGTCCGGACCACCTGTCACTTCTCTTCCCTCTGAGGGCAAACTCGCACAAAGAGAAGAGAAAGAGGCAGCGAGACGCGCGTAATTTCTCTGTGCGTCTGTGCCGCACCATGCCTCTCCTCCTCCTCTGACCGCCTCCTGCTTCTTCCTTCTTGGATGAACTTACTTGCCCGAGCCTGCGGGGACGTGGCCGCTCGCATTGAGATAATGAAGACGACGCGGAAATGTCGCGCGCTGTTGTCGGTGGGTCTGAACCTGGTGGCCCTGTTCTTCTCCACCACCGCCTTCATCACCACGTACTGGTGCGAGGGCACACAGCGCGTCCCCAAGCCCAACTGCAGCAAGCAGCGACGCCACAACTGCATCGACTACGGCGTCAACGAGACGGACCAGAACAAGGTGCACTACAGCTGGGAGACCGGGGACGACCGCTTCCTCTTCCGCCGCTTCCACACCGGCATCTGGTACTCCTGCGAGGAGAACATCCACGAGGCAGGTGGGCACATCAGTCCAGGGGTCGGTAGGCTACCGAGAAATTCGTTTCCTGGACGCGTTTAGGAACAGTTTTGGCTCCAAACATGTGATACGCGATATACTTTCAATAATTCTTCATCTTGTCTGTCAGCAGTTGTTGCTCTTGTTATCAGAAGTTTAGTTTATATACTTTTAAATCAGAGATGAACTAATGGTTCCGTGAATTGGCCCTCCTGAAGAAATGAAGTTAAGGGGTCATCTTTAGCATCCACAAAAGACAAATCTCTGTGCGTAAAATAGTTTCAAATTTGTGTTTCAGCCAAACTGTTGGTTGGTTTGTGCTCAACATTTTCCGGAGGTTTATTGTTCTGATGCGTTTAAGGCTTCTCTGAAGAGTGTGTGTAGTGGAGAATTAGACTCTCAGAGATAGAAAGTGCTGACTTCTTATTAGAGCGTAAAAAGATTAATGGAATAGTATACTGACCGATTTAATGGCAGCTATTTTGATAATCGTAATTTTTCAAGCAGAAATACAAAAGATTCTCTGGTTCCAGCTCATCAAATATAATGATTTGCTGCTGTTCTGTGTCTCACATTATAATAAACAGAATATGTTTTGGTTTTGGACTGTTAATCCAACAAAACTGCCCATTTCAAGATGTCACCTTTGACTTTGGGAAACAGTTGGTGGTTTGGTTTTTCACTGCTTTCTTACATTTTACAGACTAAACGATGAATCGCTTAATCAATATAATAATTTGCAATATTTGTTAGTTGTCACTACCTTAAGTGTTATTGAAGGATATTTGATATTTAATATTTTTCTCATTGAAAGACCCAAACCAACAATGTGTTACGTAATCTGTCCATCAAACCTTCTGACTTCCTGTTTGTGCTTCTCTGCTCCACGCTCATTGGTTCCTATTGGAGATGTACATCTTTAAAAACACCTCACAAATGTAGAGTTTTAAAAAAAATAATATAATCCATTATCCAAATTCTCCGTTTTCCTAAAACAGCTGGTCTGTAGTTTTTATTAAACGTTACTCAAACAGGAGGAAGTCGTGCATTTGTTTGGGACTGGATTAATACACATGTGACGGTCTGGCTGAGAAGTCTAGAAACCCTTAGTGATGGCCACACTCTGTTGTGTTTCTGTTATTTTGTCCATCTGAGAGGATAAAGCCAAACATTCATCGCTGATTTTCTGTGTGTGTGTGTGTGTGTTGAGACATGTTTTGGCTGTGTATGAGAGTAAATAAACAGCTTAGCGAGACATAGAGAGATAAAGGGTTTAAAAAACTGTGTGTGTGTGTGGGGGGGGGGGGGGGGGGTGTTCTGACCAGTTTAGAGTTTTTAAGGCAAATACTGGTGTTTCAAACTAACAAGACTTGTGTATCGAGTATTTGATCACATCCGGCTCTTTGGATGATGAACCAACCTCCCAGAAACAGCGCAGGGCTGTGAAGTGATTTTAGCATGTTCTTCTGGTCTCTGGAGGTGAATGGCAGACCAACGAGCCAATTCTCAACAACGAGCCAAGGCAGCTGCAATGACATGATTGCAGAGGCTCGTAGGTGCATGTGGCGTGAGAACACACAGAGGACCTAATACATAAATAAATTACCTTTGGCTCTAGACTCAAAAAAATCTTTTTATCTCCATCCAAACCTAGACTTCAGGTCGAGGTTATGTGTAATACAAGTTCTTATGCTGCATGTTGTCTACACATGCAGCATAGGCGGCACTGTGGTCCAGTGGATAGTACAGTGTAGCATGTTCTCCCCGTGTCTGCGTGGGTTTCCTCCCGGTGCTCCGGTTTCTCCCACCATCATCAAAAAAACCCAAATGTTCGATTTTTCAGTCAATGCCATTTACCACTGATATAGATCTGGAGTTGGTCCCTGGGCGCTGCACAGCGGCTGCCCACTGCTCCCTTGAGGGATGGGTTAAATGTAGAGTATGAATTTTGCAACATGTGTATGTGACAATAAAGTACCTTTAAAAAAATAAAATAAAAACAAGTCATTGTGACCTCTTCTCAGATCTACATGGTTGATAGAGACTATGCCTGATTTACTCTCCAGTCCTGATCCTTATTAGCCCTTTTTAAAAAGAGATCCCGCAAAACTGCAGTAAAAACCCATCATTACTCCGGCTTTCCTTTTTTACACTAAACCAAACAATGATTTTAGATGCATGCTAGCGTTCTGGAAGCAAAAGAGGTGTAACGTGTAACACAGGAGTGTCAGTGTCTTGTGTGACGTATAACGTGTTGTGCAGCCACAGTTCTTTCCAAATAATAATAATAAAGGCGGGTGAACTTAGTGTTGAGGTCCTTTAGCTACTCGTGCACATTTATGACACTCTGCAAATGCAAGAAAGTTGCGGTGCATCGTATATAACACGGTGTGAATAATGATGGATTTGTGCGAGCAGCGTGTTTGTTCCTCTTATTCTCTGAGTTAGCTGCTAACTGCTGTTCCCCTGTGGTGGATCACACACATAACACGTCATCAAAACATGACGCCCATGCTGAATCAATCACGTTGATTCGGCTCTGTTACTCTCTCCGCTGCCGACTTAATGGTTGAAAAACAATGTCCCCCCATGTTTGTACCTTTTAAACAGAATAGCAAGCCGGAAAAACGGCACAACATTCCCGCCTTGAACAGGCTGTATAAAAGGGTCTATAAGTAAATTGATTTAGGTACAATCACGTGCACTAACATATACTTCATATGGTTACTGTTGCTGAATCAAAATAGAAAAGGTTCTGTTGTGACTCTGAAGTAAAAAGATCACAGTATATCCTCCATCTGCTGCTGTTTAACTATCAGCTAATAAAGATTTAAAGCCAAATACCTTCTGCCTCATCTACAACCTGCACCAGATTTTTTTCCTGCTCTTCTCTCTACATAACAGGCCAGAGAGAGTTCAGCCACAGTTCCCATCAGAGCTCTGTCCAACATCAACCTGAGATCAGGTCTTAGAATAACTGAAAACACCCATGTGGGAGTGCAGGACCTTCAAACAAGATCAACCTCTTATTGCAACAGAGCTGTAAAATGATTATGATTGTGGCGTGTGTCTCTCCCTCTCCCTGCTGGTGTGTGAGGAACTCCGCAGGAAGCCCACCAGGAGAAAATATGGTGGATTTCCTGCTTACCTCAATGTTTTATTCAGCAGTTTTGGAACAAACTCAAAAGATATGATGGTGGGTGACTGTTATGAAGATACAGTACTCCCAGCTCATGACCTCTATATGCACCCTGGATGTCATGCTTTATGACACCTTGAAGACGACCCGGTCAGAAAGTAAATAATGGTAATAGAAATAAAAGCCTTTTTAATTCCATCTACCAAGGTTATTCTAAATTATGGCCGCAGAAAAAAAGTGTGCCTGGCTGTCAGGTTTCTATTCAGTGACCTATGTCAATAATAACAATAATTATAATTATATTAATAACTTCATTTATATAGCACTTATCAAACTAAAGTACAAAGTGCTTCACAAAAGACACACAGGCCGAAATGGACATGAAATACCACAATGGAAGATAAAATACATGATACAAAATAAGAATAAGAAAAAGCAATCACAATGAAGTAAAACAGATTAACTATAAGAGGAATAAAAGTAGAATAAATAGCTTAATATAACTAACATAAAAACCTTAAGATAAACGGGCAGCTCACATAAAATCTGAATTTGCCGTCCGATAAAAGAGCGTTTTTAAAAGAGACTTAAAAGAAGAGCCTTATTTCCTCCAGCAGGTCGTTCCATAGCCTCGGGGCCCTGACAGCGAAAGCTGTGACATCTGAACCTAGACACAGAAAGAGACTAAAGACCCCTGGGTTAAAATAAGTGAATTATGTAAGTCACGTGACATAAGTCATCTAAACATCGTTATTTAACATAAGACGTGTCACCTTTAGACTTTCTTCAGCACAGGTCCAGAGCGTACTCGAGTGACCTATTATTTAGGATTATATATTACCTGTCAGCTGTCAAGTAGCCTATACAGCATTCTTCAGCGTCTTTATTACTGTTTGGTATTTCTGGCACTGCAGGATAAAGATGGTTTGGATGTCACATACATCACTGAGCAGAGAGTTATGTTAATTAACATTTTACAGCGTGACTCTCTCTCTCATTCATTCATTATTCCTTTGTCTTCTCTGACTTTACTCTCCTGATCTCTCTGTGTCACTGTTTTCCTTTACAGAATATAAAACCTCTAATGTTTCCTGTAAGGATCAGAGTAGAAGAGAGCGACAGCAACACGAGGACATGATAGACACGTTGAGCCACCAGCCATCACTGATTAACATTCATTAACTTGCAAACAGGTTATAGCTCAGTAATTCATAAACATCACAACTCAGAATATGAAATAACTCTAGGGTATTCTTTTAACTGAAGACAAACTTAAGAAACACAGTCAAGAGAATATGTGTTGTATCTGTAACTTTACTGCTCAGACAGACCAGATAGACCAGCAACTTATCGTAGTAACTAATATAAAAGTATAAATACCGCAGTGTAAAAATACTTAAGTAAGTCCTGCATTCAAAACCTTACTTAGGTAAAACTACATAAGTATTGATTTCAAAATATGCTATAAGTACCATAAAGTAAAAGTGCAGATCAGCGCCATTTCAGAATAATATAATATCACAGGATAATAATTATTGATGCTTTACTGTGTACAGGTACTTTATATATTGCCTGGTATCTTAATCTATAGTTATACATCATCATTTATTGGTTGATTACTACTAATCTGAATCTGAAAAGTGATTGGTTGGATCAGTGACCAGGATTTACCTCCTCCTCATGCATCAATTCACAAATTTGGCTGAGGTTAAACATTTCTTAAGGTTTTTTAAGGTTATGGTCACACACTGTTGGGAGTAACGCGTTACAAAAGTTACGCAATTACAGTAATGTGTTGCTTTTTGCTGAAATGCAGTAATATGGCTTTGGTGTGAGAGACCCAGGCTCTATCCCCACTGTGAGACATCCACCATTGTTTCCCTGAACAAGACACTTAACCCCTAGTTGCTCCAGAGACGTGCGACCTCTGACATGTATAGCAATTGTAAGTCGATTTGGATAAAAGCTAAATGAATAAATGTAATGTAATAAAACTCATTACAAAAAAAATATCAGTAATATTATAGCCCTTACAATCTCAGTAATGCGCGTAAAAACTAATTTCAACCCGAAAGTTTAAATTTGTTTATATTTTTATAATTCACCAATACCGAGAAACATTTCGGCACCAGAAAAACAAACAAACATGAATAAAAGAGTAACGTTATTTCCTGTTGTGGGAATCTGATGGTCGAAACTGGAGGCAATGAGCAAACTATTGACGGTAGCTCTCCTGATGGATCATGCGTAAATAGATTTCTATAGGCAATGTGTGTTTGTGCTTTAATGAATTACTTTCATGATCAGAAAGGCTGCTGTCAGTTCATCCTGACTGATCCTGTCAGAGTGTCGTTAGATTCAAATAATCAGTGACGTTCTGCTGCTGTACCTCGTGCGTAATTGCGCACAACGTTTTTCTCAATGGGGACAGGATTCATCCTATTTCACCCATCTACCCCAACCGACCCCCCGCTACTTATCAGAAGCTTAATTTTTATGATGTCTGCGGATATAACTGTGTATCACTAGGACCCACCTGTGCAGCACATCTTATATCAGCAGTGAAAGTAACTCAAACGTAATGCAAAAGTAGTGTAAAGCATTACAAATCAGAAACAGTACTTTTGTAATATAACTAATTGCTTTCAAATGACAGTAACTAGTATCTATAATGTATTACATTTTGGAAGTAACACTGGTCACACTTGTTTAAACTACTCGCTGCGTCACGTTTACTAAAACATACTAGCGAGTGCCAATTAGCTGGATATGAACATAACTCGAACCTTCCAATTAAATTACACCTATATCAACATTTGTAAGTGTTGTAAAAGCTAAAAATGTGCATTTCACACTGAAAACAGAAACACTGCAAAGCCTCTGAAGGTGTTGGATGTTTCCACAGGAGTTTAAAATGTTTAGATTTCCAGTGACATGGCGTCCACATCTTTAGCTCTGATTCAGTTTTTAAAGTTGAGCCCGAGAGTTGAGCTCCAGGCGTTTCCTGTCTTGATGTCCTGTCATCGCTGTTCTGTAGCTCTGAGCTCTGTAGCCTCCCTTCCAGTAAAAATGTTCCTGTTTTGATTGCCCTTTGTTGATAAAGCTGGTCCTGCCACCTTTGTGTGTGAAACTTTGTCCTGAAACTGTATGCGACTTCATTCTGAAACTCTGTTACGAGGACTTCACTGCATATTCAGAATATTTGTAAGTTTTACCTTTCGCATGATGAACAAAATCATCTGCATATCAGATCACTGCCGTTGGTGCTCCAGATATTTCTGCTGTTAAATATTAAACATATTTTAATTAGTCCTGATAAAAGGAAGCTTTTGTGCTTGCCTGAAAAATGTGTGAACAATACACAGCAATTATTTATTAGTGTGCTTTCTTAGCCAGGGTCCATTTTGGAGGGGAGTTCGGTATTTTTGGAAGTATTGTAAAACACAAAAAATTACATATTTTCAAAATGATTTTTACATTTCCATGCTTCACCAGCTGACACGTGTTTCTACCATCATGTCAGTTTCCTTTCTGGCTGCTTAAACAGGGACATTGTGAGGAACATTTTTAGAAGGCAAACCATCTCACTAAGAAACAAATGCCCAAATACAATAAACACTTTTTAACAGGGGTGTGCAGACAAAAGGGTTGTAACTCCTGCTCAGAGTCAAAATCAACAACACTATAAAGAGCATGATTTACACTTTTGTTAACACTGTAAAAACAACTTTTCAGTTGTTCGCCAACAAACCAAGGCAGTTTCTTTCTTCAGCAAAACTCCTGATAACTTAAACTTGTGTTCTTCCATTTTAGAACTTATATACTTAGTTCAAATAAACCAAATTCAAACATCATGAGCTGCAGTAATCAGGCAGTGTGGTGTGAGGAGAGGAGGAAGAAACACAACTGGAAGTCTAAATGCTCTTAAAAAGTAAACAGCTGTTGGCTCAGATTAATTTCTGAAGCTTGTCTATTTAAACAAATCAAAAATGACCCATTGACAGAAACTAGTAATAGTAATTTTCTGTTGGATAAACATAGAAGTTTGATTCAACAAACATTATAACTTCTTAAATTGAGCTGAAACGATGAGTTGAAGTTGGATTAGACATTAGACTTCCTGTTTGAATATCTGTGTTTTTCTATTATCTATCATTTTTTAATTATTAGGGCTCAGAGTGTCCGATTAGGATGGTTCTTATATTGCTAGACGATCCCCTCTACATGTTGATAAACAGATATTTGCTGTAACGTATCTGAAAAACAACAAAATATGGAATACTGTACCTAAATAAGCCAAAAGCCTGTAAACAAAAGGAAGTAAGGGGAGTTTGGGGGGCACAAAATTATATTTTGCCTCTGGCACCAAGATACATTCATTCTGAGCATCGACTCTCAGTGTCCCAGTATTAATGTTTTTCACAATTGCTAAGACACATTTCTTGAAACCTTCACCCATATTCTCAAAATTTTAAACACAAAACCCAGTCTTTAAACTACATTCACAAAACCCCTGACTGTTCTGGCAAAATCAACCTCAAAACCATGTGATCTGCGCTCAAAATCAAACAATGCTTTCAAAACATCAACACAGCCAGTCAATATGTAAAACACTACAGAGCATTCTTTAAACACTACATCAAAAAACTGAGAACACAGCGTCCAGGGCATGTAGTTACAGAAAAATTGTTTTTGCGTAGAGGAAACACATTTTCCAATTTAAAAAGTATGTTAATCACAACTTAGTGCAGTAAATATATAGTATACTGTAAATACTTTAAGTAATACAGTATGGATATCTGTATATTCAAATACAGTAAACCCAAAGAACAAAGAAAACTATACAGTTTCTTTCAGATGCAACGGTCACAACTGAAGCAACTTTTTCAAAACTCTTCACACAGTCTGCATGACCAACATGCATCCTGGCCAAACAGTTAATCTCACCTCCAAAAGTCACTCAAACCACCAAAACACTACATATAAGCCTCAAAATAAACTTGTTCAGCCAAAACACTGGCAACAATAACCACTCAGAAAGCACTCTGACCTACAAAACACTAACAACAGGAAGCATTACGGACATTTGTTGCACTTTTATCCTTGAAATGTGACTGATATTTTCATATAAATAAATATTTCATTATAGAATCCAGTTGTTTTCAGTCACTTTGATACATTTCTCAGATCATAACTGAAATTCTACTTGTTCAACCTTCACATCATCTAATCACTTGTGCACATCATATGTAAAAGCAATTCCTCAGTCTTTTCAGAAACTGCAAATTGCATATGCTTTGACACATTTATGCAAATTATTATGTACATTTGTCTGCTGTTTCTTACATTATCAATTGCTTACTGCATGTCATTGCGTAAGTCACTACATGCAAAATGGTTTAACACGTCATAATCTGCATTTTCCTACATGTTTTGTAAATGTGTCCTACAGTAAATTGATTTCTGAGTTCTGATCTGTTGTGCTGTGAATAAGAATCTGTGGCCCAATAGACAGGAACATCAACCTGAGGGGGTGTTTTCATGTTTCCATGTCCTTATTTTGTAATTGTTTCCGTTGTGCTATGCAGTGCTATAAAATAGTCTTGTTTTTTTATTTTCTGCATCACAATGACATGCTCTGACAACAAATCACAGTGCACACAGTAAAAGTCTAACTGTGAATCCTGTCCAATCTCTTGCAATATTTACTGTAACTCTGTACTGTTGATCTATGCCATACAGAAAAAGTACAGCTTTGTGCATTTTCAGTCACTGTCATCAAACGTTTAGCCATAGTTTACCAATACAAATAGTTTTGCAAATTTACCAAAGCGACTGAGAAAAAAAGGAAGAAACCTGTAACTGTTTCACTTTATTGACTGTACTATAGTATATGTTTCAAGAATGAATCAGAAATGCATTCAGTAATTTACTTGTGAAAAAAAGAAGTTCCTGACATTTCAGTGCTGCAATACATTTTTTTTTACATAGGTTGTTTACATAGTTAACACCGGTACCTGATGACCACAGTCTGTAATTGATGCACCATCCCCTTGAACCAATTCTGCTAAAATATAAGCAAGATTTTCTGTATATATTTGTCCAGCTACAGCAAAAATGCAGGAAATTTGCAAACATTTTTTTTGAACGTGTTTTTAACAGTTTTGGACACAGTGTGTTAAAAAATGTGCTGCAGATATACAGTGTTTTGCAGGTGGTGAAGTAGTAATGGGAAAAGAGTTCATGGATTTTGGAGAAAGTGGTCATTGAATGCATTTTGTGTGAAAGCAATGAAAAATTATTCAGAGTTTGGTCCACATACACTTCTGTTTCGCTGACTGTGTGAAGAGTTTTGACAATGTGACTTCAGTTTTGACCAATGCAGGTTAGCAATTGAAAAAAACTGCAAATGAAAAGCACATTACACTCAAATGTTGTGCAACTGCAAAATCAAAGTCAATACAGTAAGAGACTTCAACCTTGCAACCTTGCCAAGCAAAGGAGGAAAACCCTCAGAAATGCTGGTGCAGCCCGACTGTAACAGCTCTCACCACAGGCCTATTCCATTTCCCGTAAGAGATTTTCTCTAGTGAATGACTTTCGGTCATAGACCTTCCACCACAAGGCAGAGAAAATTCTTCTGTTGGTTTGAAGTAAGGGCTGTGGGTTGAAGGTAAACATTTATGAATCACTGGATGCTGGTTTACATTGAATCACTTGCTTAGCAGAACACCACAGTGAAAGCTGACATTGTCCCATAGACAGGATGTACAGCCGGCTGATGATCCTGCTGCTCACGCTCAAACACAAAATTCCAACGAACACCCAGAAAAGTAAGATGTTCAGGGTTATACGGCCCCAAGGTTGAATGACAGTAGAGAACCTGTCCCTTACTTGTAGCTTGGTTTGATCACATCATCAGAAACAAGAAAGTGTGCAGAATTATGAGTTGTTGTGTGTAAACGATGACAGCTGTGTTGTAGTTGTGTTTAACTTTTGCTGCATGTATTTACCATTTTGCAACACGAGTGCGTCACAGTGCAAAATGTGTTTTAGTGAGTGAGAAAAAGAGTTTTGCAAAAAGAGTGGATGAGATTTGCAACTACCTGAACCTGTTTAAGGTTTTGCCAAAACAGTGACTGATTCGACAAATGGGTTTAGGCCATCGAGCATCGGGTTCAGAGAATGGGGTTTACTGTTTTAGCAATTGTGAAAAACTGTATTGAAGCTTGGTCAGGCTGATTGATGTTGTACAACTTTATTACTTCTCTCTTAATCAGTGTCACTCTGCTGCTCCTCAGTGTTCCTGTTCTCCTTTTCTACAAGCAGCCTGCTGTGAAAATGGCTTCAAATTTGTGTCCTTTAGAGAATTGAAAAGGATCATTTGACAACTCGAGAGAGACGTGCAGAGAAGGCTGATTCTCTCTGTCGAGGTCCTGACTTCACTTAACTTTAACCTCTCTTAATGTAACCGAGCGTAGATTGACTGTAGGAATCTGATTGTGACATTATGTTTTGTGTTTCATTCTGCTGCTGTCACATCTGTACTGACAGAGAGAGAGAGAGAGAGAGATTTGGGCAATTAAAGGTTAAAAATTAAAAACACAGTCATGCTGTCATTATCACTTCAGTGAGGCTTACTAACTTCATTACATCACTACATCTGGCACAACTGGCAAAGAGACTCGTAAGCAGCTCAGCTTGATACTGTTTTAACAGAAGTAATGAGAACATAGTCTGTTGCTCCAAGAAGAAGGCTTTAGTCTGCAGAAAGTTCACTTTTAAATCAAACTGAGCTTCTTGTAAACTCGTCATAGTTACTAAATGTAACTTTCAGCAGCCGGTTTCATTGGCAGTTATTTAAAAAGGTATCAGTAATTGCTGTGTTATAGGTTTCTTCATTAGATTAACAGTGTATTAATTGGATAATTTAAAAAGTCAACATACTGGACTCCGATTGGTCGACAAAATCAAAATGAGGTCAAGCTGCTAACTGGAGGTTTTCCAGTTCCAGCCAGACCTCACCAGAAAACAGGCCGTATAGATCGTATGTGCAAGCTTCTTCTTCTACAACCCATATTTACATTTATTGTTAGGCCTTAAGTGGCCATAGTAATTATGACTGGGTTACTACCTACTGAATTAAATCTGTCCAGTCAGTTTACAGGCAACATGTCTCCATACCTTAATGACAGAGTGAGTCCCAAAACGACATATGTGAACGCTGGAAAGTAAAGGTGGCAGGCATACAGGACCTTAAGTGCATCATTTTTTATTATGTTTAGGCAACAAAACTACTTGGTTAGGTTTAGGAAAAGATTGTGGTTTGAATTAGTTATGTTAGTTAGTATTCGTGTCCCTTTACAGACTTTCTCGCACTTTATACTACCTTTTGACAGGAGCAGTATGAAGTACGAGAATGTCTGTAAAGGGACGCGGTCAGGGAGGATGGCTCGGTCAAACAAACACAGGACTTTCTCCCAGAATCTGTGTAAAACCAGAAGTCAACGCCGACTTGTTTATATTCACATAGTATTACGTATGTGTAACGTTACATCAAGTTACTTACTAACATAAGTATTTAACGCCACGTCAGTTATGTTCTTAAGGTCCTGTATGCCTGCCACCTTTACTTTCCAGTGTTCATAAATGTTGCTTTGGGACTCACGGGCAATCTACCAACTCTGTCGTTTAAGTGTGAGGACATGACCAAACTTGGGATGAAAATGTAAATTAATTAACAAACCTGAACCAACCTGAGCAGCTGTAAGCAGCTCTACGGACATAAGTAACTAACACCAAGGGCATCAGATGTGTGATGACAAGTCGGTGAACTGCTGCTCTAAAAGCTGTAAATTCAATGACACAAAAAAGTGAAGTATACCTTTTTGCATGGCTTTCTCACCTACCTTGTTCAGACTTACTTTTCAGTTTGATCCGAACGAAAATTAGAGGTGCGAAACCTCTCGATATAATGTTACCGCCCAACGAAGACGTTCATTTGGGGAAACTGAAGTATAGCAACTATTTGCATCTGTTTATTCCTCATTCATTCATTCTTGTCAAAGCAGAACTGTTTACAAACCAATCAATGTCAAGTTTAGGTGGACGCAGCCCCCAGCGACGTACAAATATGTCAGGTAAAGTTTTTTTAGTGCGCTCGCATAATTGCAGTGTGAAACCAAACCAAAACTAACCACATGAATCAAAACATGAACTTTGGTTCGGACCTTGGTGCAGACTTAAAGATGTGAAAGGGCCCTAAATCAAGGTTCATCAAATGAGACTGCAGTCTGACCCCTTTCCTTCTATTCAAGTGAGTTCTGTCTGATCCGGCTGAATGAAGCGGACAGAGTCATAACCGTAGAAGTAATGATACGTAAGCCGTTGTTTCACAAAACCATTCATATTCATTACAGCTGCAATTAGCCCAGAATGACATCGGATCACAGATTAAACAGACTGCAGAGCTGCTGGCTGCAGGGCAGGGGGAATAATGAATAAGAGGTGTGAAAGTGAGAGTTGGGAGTGTGAACTAGAAATACAAGAAAAGAAAACCACCTGAAGCCTCTTTAAAATGAATCTATTTCATTAGGTAGACTAGGAGCGTGATAACTGGGATTTTTTGGTTAATTTACATTTTAGAGGACCGTTGTCTCCTATGTGCAGTGGGAAGGTGTAGGAATACTGATTGTGCTGTTAGTTAGTGCTGTCATCAGGTCACAGACAAGCCCGCTCACTCTTTAATTACATTTTAGATTCACGTCCTAATCAGACGCTATGCTGCTCACCTTTTGGCTGTGGCACACTTTCACTGCAGCTCACTGTCGTCAGGTACACATTCGTCTGTTTCCCCGACTCCCTACTCATTTCCCTTGAGTTTTAACCTTGGAAAACATGAATTATAACTACCTCGGATGAGTTTCTCTGCAGTATTTGTCAAACAGCATGCTGCATTTATAACAGGGAGGGCATAGACCAACTTTTAGCTGGGGACATTAGATTTTAATTTTAGTGTAGGTAAAGTTTGGGAAACTGGCAAACAAGAAGGATGACTCGAATACTAGATCATTTTGACACATCAGATGGTGAAAGGTGGTTTACTTAGATTACAGTCTTCAGCTGTCAGACAGGTGGAATCAGGCAAACAAACAGAAGAATCAGCAGACTGGCAGGACATAAGCAACAGTTGGACAAGCAACAGACAGGCAGCAAAGGCTGGACCAGTACTGCGTCAAACAACCTGTAAATCTGGCACTGAAGCTCGCCTCTGTTTATAATGAGAAATTGAGGAGGGGATGATGGACAGCTGAACAGGAAGGTGAAAGGGTCAAATCATCTCCAGGGGAAGGAAACTCAATAATAATTTTCCAGGTGCTCCATCACTCTGTCTTCACACCATGTGGCCACTTAAATGAAGATTTAAGATGAAGCACATTTGCCCTCTTCTGCAGACTCCAAAACACTGTTCAAAGATGAATCTTGACACAGCTGTGAACCTACAGTTAGGCTACAGGCAGATCCAACAACTGATTCTTGCAACCACACAATGCATGCTGGGTAGTATGGACAGAACGAGTCCCATGGGCGGTCGATCCCACAAAAGTCTACTAGAGGGTATTGGACCGTCACTTGTGCCGTCTTCATGTCATATGGGAGTTACCATAATTATCTGTTTCTGTTCACGTCAACATCCAAGTCACACAGGAATCTTTCTCCTCTCATACGATATGAACGACACATTACTGCTTTGTACAAAAATGTGTGAGCCGCAACATATTTCTATTAAACTCAAACACAAAGAGAAAGCAATCTGATTTACGAAAGATTTAATTGTTAGAGAGTCCTTCCTAGAGCTGGTCACTATATATATATATATATATATATATATATATATATATATACACACAGTACTGCTGATTTTGTGCACTTCCTATCTGATCGGAAAGAGCAGACACAGTTGGGTAAACAGCAGTGACAATATCTGTTGAATTTCGCAGCAGTTTTCACCATAGACTCAAGTTTTAGATCGAGTCTATTTTAGCCTCTGAAAGTTAAATTATCCTCAGTATCCAGGAGACAAACAAGAGTATCTTCATCTGTTGTTTGGGGGAGGCTTGTTGGGAGTTCAGTGTGAGGGTGTTGGTGTTCAGGCTGGTTATGGATGGGCCTGCCTGCTGCCTGTGACACTGCAGAGGCTGAGTTATGGCTCGTGTTGTGGCCGCTGAACTGCGACCTGCATGGTCCCACCGAGCTCTGATAAACTCTCTGCTGCCTTAGAGTGCCAGAAAACAGCTAATGAAAGCCAAGATGATACTGCACTAAGCAAAAACACTCCCTACATGAATATTGTACTAATATTACGTGAGAACAATGATATCACTGTTAAATACGGTATTGGAGTATTTTATACATGTGAATATAATGAAGTTTGATAAACCCACTAAATATAAACACTGATAATTTACAAGTTATGGTGACATTAAAATGTGTGACAGTTACTGTAAAGTAACTATGTCACTCCGGACACTTTAGGATTTTTATAATGTAACAACCATAGACTGTATATAAGAAATGGACGTAGTCATCGTGACATCACCCGTTGGTTTATGAACTGCTGTTTCTGAAGCCTCGAGTTTGGCCGATAGGGCGCCGCCACGTTGAGTTTTTGCAACCAGTGGCACCAGACGTGACCATATTTGGACGAGACGGTTGAGCTAACGGCCGTGTGCGGAGCTAGCTAGCTTGCCTATCTGTAATTCATGTTAACTGTCATTTTAACAGGGCTGACAATTTTGTCTTAAAACTTAATGTACTCACGAGAGAAAGTGAACAGCCAACTCCTAATAAGCTTTTCAGCGGCGCTGATTAAATTTACACAGTGCCGTGGGTACGAGTCGCCTCTAGCCTGATTGACAGGTCACCATGGTAACGACTTGTCAATCATAGATAATCCCGCCCTGAAACGTATTCTGCTTTATGGTCTATTTTAAAAGAAATGGGACCATTATTTACTAAATTTATATTGAAGAAGACATCAAACTATCGAGACCATAAACTCATTATGAAAGTGTTTACTGAGATAATTATTCAGGTGAGAAGTAGGGTCATTTTACCATCATTTCCAATGGACTTCTTTTTGCAACCAGAAGCGTCGCCCCCTGCTGGCCATTCGATAGAATGCAAGTTTCAGCAACTTCCGCGTTTGCATCAGATCGCTGACCGGAAGCTTCCCGCTTGGTGACAACTGATCTGATGACGTATTTCTGCAGTCAGCCTTGTTTGTAGCACGGATCACACAAATTAGTTCTTTTTTAATGGACATTTCATGATATCAACAATCAGGAGTGAAAAAATACGCCTGAGAAACAAAGAAAGAAAGATCACCAACAAGTGAATTATACAAAAGAATAAAGCCTGAAGGAAAAAAGAAAAGAAAAAGTATAAAACCAAGCTAGTCGCTCTGTGGAGCTATACGTTAGCACACTATGCATGGTATGCTGTTACGATGTTTAGCATATTCAACATTTTAGTTTAATGTGTTGGCATGCCAACATTTGCACATTTGATAATTAGCACTACTAAGCCACAGGGTTGTCATTAGTTTTGCAGGTATTTGGTCATAGTCGTATAGTATTGGTCAATGTTGACCTGATCATGGTGCTAGAGAAAAGGTCAGTGGATCATTACAGTTATTTCAGTTCATCCTGAGGTGAACATAAATGTTCAAGCCAAATTTCATTGTAATCCATGCAATAGTCGTTGAGATATTTCAGTCTGGATCAAAGTGGTGGTTCGACCAAATGACGGTTAGTGTGGTTAAGTCTAATATCTTTCTGGCATCATTGATGAATATAGTGTTGTCACATAATGTTTGACAAGCTCCTGACATCCCGTCAGCAGAATATTATCTGCAAGTGTTGATGTGTAGAATAACAGCCAAGTGACATTCAGGAGTCGTGTTTGCCAGCCTGACGCATTAACAGCTTGTATTATCGGTTTGATGCACTGACACTAACACTCATTTTATCCTTTTCTCTCCACCTTGTGCATTTATTTTCATCCTTTCATCCTTCTCCTTAATCACCCCCTCCTCTCTACATCTACATCTTTCTTTCACTGCTATCTTCCCTTCTCATTTTCTCATTCTATCTCTCCTTCATTCCCAGCGCATTTCACTTTGCGTTCTTTACCTTTCCCCTCTTCTTTTCCTCTTTACATTCATCTTTACCTCTCCCTTCCACCCCCCTCCCCTCCCCTCTCAGGTGAGAAGTGTCGGAGCTTCATTGATCTGGCCCCGGCGTCGGAGAGAGGTGAGTTATGACCGTCATTAGGCATCTCCGCCACTCCCTGCCGCTCCCCACCTGTTCTTCAAGCCCAGGGAAAACCATGGGAAAAACAAAAAGAGATATATACACATCTCTTTTATAGACTCTGTGTTTTTAAGGAGCTCTCAGAAGTGTATTGTCATCTGCTTTATCACTATTCAGCCACATTTACCTGCAGAGAAAATTATGTTCACTTAAATCTTTTAAATTTACCTCTTTCATCTACTGGCTCACCTCAAGGGTTTACCTGAACCTACTACATAAGAATGTATACCAATTAAAATATATAATATAATATAAAATATAAAGTCACAAAGTTTTCTAATTGATCAGCAATAGTCATCTTATCCATCTGAGATTAGACAGATGTTGCTTCAGTAGCAGGTAGTTTTGTGGCTGTAAGGACGTCTGATTGTAAAGAAAGAACACGTCCTCAAACCTAAATGACTAAATAGGTTGATTGTCATGTTCCCCAAAACCACATATAAGACCATTTCCAAAACAAAATATATGTCCATTTGAAAAAGCAACAACATAAATGTCCATCCCCCAAAACGACACATATTAGAGTTTCCTGTACCAGTCCAGAGACAGGCGTACTGGACATGGTCACATGATAATAACATCATCACATCATAAAAGATCTTTGTTTGGGTTCAAATATCTACAAAATGTAACTTAAAACATGTCACATTTTGACTTTCTTCTGCATAGGACTCAAACTCAAAGTAATGAGTTTACTTGACTCATCCATCCACCCCACCACTCTACTTACATGGACTTTGTCACTCTTTATTCTACGTCGTCTGACTTCTTCTTCCACTAGAGGTTGCAGCCTAATAAAAAACGTCAATATGGGTCCTTAAAAGCTATATAATAATCTACCCATACAGCCGTTTTTCTGGTGAGGACAGGCTGAAAGAAATGGTGTGACATGTCCTGAATGTAAATGAAACCAAGGACATGGTTAATGACTCCAGAACATCAGCTCCAAAATAAGAATTGACGGCCTATGGTGAAGTTTAAACTGAGACGATGGACAATTCCAAAGACAGATTGTGGTTTGGGTTTTTAAAAAAAACATACAACATAATTTGTCTGTGCCTCTCAAAAGCTTCAGAAATCACTGTGAAAAATTCATGCATATTATGATTTAGTTAAGATTAGACTCAAAAAAGCTGACACTGCTATAGCATGATTTGGGTTAACATAAGAACTTTGTGTCCCATTGCTTTTCTTGGGAGGACAGGACCATTTAAAGTATTTTAACAGACAACAAATGCTGCCATTTTCTGGCGAGAACAGTGTCAACATTCACAGCTGTACACTGAACAAAATTATAAACGCTTTTGTTTTTGCCCCCATTCATCATGAGCTGAACTCAAAGATCTAAGACTTTCTCTATGTACACAAAAGGCCTATTTCTCTCAAATATTGTTCACAAATCTGTCAAAATCTGTGTTAGTGAGAACTTTACCCATCCCGAGATAATCTATCCACCTCACAGGTGTCTGCCTTAGGCTGCCCACAATAAAAAGCCACACGAAAATGTGCAGTTTTACTGCAACCAATTGTTCAGACTGTACAGGAGCAATTTGTGCTGCTGCTTTCTAGATCTTACAGGAGAAAAAGTCTGCCCCAAAGCCTCAGTGTTCTTCAAACATACTAGTTTGTACAACATGTTTTTCAACAACATTTAAAGGCAAAACTGCCTGTGGGTGCTTTCAAACCTGCATTGTTTAGTCCGGCTGAATTGGATTGTAGTTCTCTTTTCCCTTTGGTGCAGTTTGTTTGGGAAAATCTGAACAGAGCAATTGTACTCAGGCACAGACCGGAACAACCGCACCGAGACCCTTTAGAGAACGTGGTGTCGGTCTGGTCACAAACATATTCTGGAGCTGTTTGTTTGCAGTAGGAAGGTGGTCCAACCTCGATCTTACCCAACTACAAATCATACTTTGTAAATTTGGGCAAAACATCTCCCGCAGGTCTGCTTTGTATGCTTGAGATGCAGATGAGCAACAGAAAAAGTTAGCAGGTACCCAGAGAATGAAATGAGGTCTGACCTGCACTAACAAGAAGTATATTGCCTGATAATTGGGCAGATAGGACCTTCTTCAGGACCTTCTTCCTTTGTTTACTTTTTCTCTCCCCAGACAAATCTAACCAATAAGAGGAGTTAACAATCTCATGTGGCATTTATTTTAGTTTGAAAAACCAATACAAGGACTCTCTTTTAGACTCTCCCCAGAGACTTTCGTTGTTTTGTACTTGATTTGTACAAACAAAAAGTGGTGGAAGTGGTTGTGTAAAGAATGAAAAAAAGGGAGCTTAAACACACTGGCCAATTACCACGTAGTGCCAGATTATCTGTTTCAGAAATTAACTAAAATATTTGGACATAACCTCTGATTCCGTCATCGGAAATATAGTTTTGGATTCTCTTAGACTTAGACAATTTTACACAATCCTTTATTTGAAGCATCTTGAGGCGTTCATTGTGAATATACTGACGGAGGAGGTGGTTGAAGGAAAGTGACATGTATTAATTGATATGAACAAGCTCAGTCTTTTCGGGTGTGTTGTCATTTTTGAGTTATGTAAGTTATAGGAACCTGTACCCCGACAAAAATGAGGATGATGCCTCATGTTCGCATCCAACTTTTATGCAGATGTTAAAGCCAGTTTCTCAAATATGTCACAAGAAAATAACTGTATGATTCCAGCGACAATATACTGAACAGAGCATAAAAACATTTACCTTATCAGACAAACATAGGTCTACTTGTATTTCGTTGCCGTTTGAAGCAGATATGATGTTACCTTCATGAAATTAATTGATTTCCTCTCAAGGGACCCTGTCTTGACCCTGTTCAGTCAATACATGACAGTCATAAAATCAATTTACATTTTTCTACCATAACAGATCAGTGTGGATTATTTTCCAAGGAGCGTATTTTTCTTTATTGCTACCTTCTCATGTTTATATGTGGCCTCATCTTCAGTTTTTAAAATATGATCCCTCATACAAAACAGACAGATATACTTCGATGTATCAGGTGCTGGACAGTGAGAGAATATCTCAGTTATCTTTCTTCAGATTCCTCCTAACTACTGAGCAGAGCAGGTTATTTCTACCAGCACATGGTGTTTATATCCTGCAGCTCATAAAAGGAATATTTGAGCGTCCAGAAAAAAGGGAATATTTCGGTGCATGTGGGCGTAGCCTCTAATTTGCTGTTTCATGCAGAGCAGGTAGTTAATAATGAAAGTTCTCTGATGGTTTTGTCTGTTAATGCCATCTGGAAGAGGAGCAGGAGTGTTTCACGGAGCAGTGGTGGATGATATGATGTATTGAGCGGGGTGACCTTGCTTCTCACACAAGGATACAATATGTTAATCTGCCTTCCTTTGAGCCCTACATGCTTGGTGTTGTTTTATAACACACAGCTGCTCCTCACACAGATCCAAGTTGGTTCTTAATGAAAACTGAGACAACAAAATGTAATTTGTAATTTGATTACAAGAAAACAATCAAAGAGCCAGGGCTATTGCCAGGATTTCAGAAATACTGCGGTCATGGGTGCACCTGAGAAAGGCCACCAACCAGACTGTGTACTATTATCTTAGTATTTAAAACATCACTAAATGTCACTTTTATTTACATTTTCTCTAAAATTCCCTCTTCACTGCCAGCTATGCTACACTCTGGTGGACAACACTAAATCTATTTTATTTTCATTTATGATGTGAAAGAAAATTCCTTCCCAAAGAAGAAGTATGAAGTAAAAGATGTGAAGATATGCGGACGTCCGGAGAGTCAACAAGATTCTCTCCCGACACGCAGCATCTTACTCCTTAAATACTCTCAAGTACAAAACACAATGCTCGTATTTATATAGCGCCTTTCTAGTCTTTTTGACCACTCAAAGCGCTTTTACACTACATTGCATTCACCATTCACACACTGAGCTTAAATGCTCAAACAGAAACTAACATTCACACACATTCATACACTGGAGTTTTAGCATACACTTCGTGGCTCTTCCTGAAATGACAAATGTATGTATATAGCAAAGGATGTTCCCACGCCCCCTGTAAGTTCACCATGTGTCTGTGTTAAATCTCACCTACATGTCTGCAGATGGTCTAGTGTAAAAACCCTGACCCTTTCATGAATAGTCAATGTTAAACTTGTGGCTCTTACTTTGAAGTGTTACAACATTGTGACCAAAACTTGTTTCCTAAAATTACAGTAAGTACTAATAGTGTAAAAATGATCGAAATCTACATTTTATTTACCTAAAAACAAATCTAATTTTAAACCTGAATTAACTGATTTTTACCTCAACAAGCTGTAAACAAAACATACATCTTATCAAGGACCTTATAAAAGGTCTTTATCCTATTTTCACAGCAGACATAGAGCAACATGATCACCCCAATGCAGTGTTGGTTGTCTTCGCTCTGTCTCTCAACCAACTCCTGAGGAAAATATCTGACTCTTTAGCTGCAAAATGCTTCACTTTGCTCATCAGCTAGTCTCTAACTGTGTTTGAGCTGGTGCTCGGCAGGTAGTGTACAGAGATTTGATGAAAACAGCTGCCTGCTGCCTGCTGCTGGAATTGATGCTGATGTTGAGGAACAGTGAGAATCAACCAAAACAGTAAATGTGCTGTAAAACCAAAACAACGCTAAAAGCTTCATAGAGCTGTGGGGAACTCGTCAGGTGATTATTCCCTGTAGATTCCTCACTATGAGCAACGTTCTTCATGTTGCACATAGTAAGTCGATCCATTGTTAAAATAAAGATACTGATTAGTGCTGCTTTAAGATACTTATGCAGTTCTCAAGAACCGCTCATCTGATTGGCTTCACACTTGACACAGCACTCCTGTGGGTCATCAGCAATACACCCACCAAGACTGAAGACGATCCGATCAGCTGTTCTTGAGATATGCAAGTTGCAGTCATACACACATACAGACAGACAGACAGATTCCTTCCTAGTTGATGCTGCTACAGCAGCACCTATTGGCCAAATGGCATCAAATGTTTCATGGTCACCCAGACATTATCTCTACACATGTCCACCAAATGTGGTTGCAATAGCACAACGCATTCAGAAAATATGAAATTTTTGTAATATGAGCCACAGCATTTGAGCAAACTTGAAGGGCCAGATATAGCAACACTTCATGGGAATATTAAAAATCCAAAATCATTACTTTGTCCGGCTTGGTCCAGAGAAGTGCTGTACCAAATTTGATGATGATTGCTCAAAATTTGTCGGAGGAGCAATGAAAAACAGATTTGGACAAAATTCAAAATGCAGAGAATTCGATCCAGACTAATATGGTCCATCATTATTTTACAGAAACATATTGGATCCCTGTTTTCTTAAATCAAAACTACAGGTTTGTATTCAAGTTTGAGCCAAAAAAATAAAAAAACATCTAATGCCGTCAGCTGGTATAAAAAAGCTGCTGCTCGGACAGGATATCAAACCTGCTTTAGCTTCTCTTCACTGGTTACCAGTTTGTTTTAAATCACTTCATGGTTCAACCCTCAGCTAAATTACTGATTTGCTGCTCCCCTATGAGCTACGATGCAACCTCAGATAAAGGTGACCTGGCTTTTGCAGTCAGGGCCCCCCACCTCAAGAACTCCATGACTGATTTTATTTGCCTCTGTCCTCTGTTTAATCCTGGTTTAACAAAGTAACGCACTTTGAAACAAAAAAAAGCCACAGTACAATGGAAGTAGCTCAGAAAACTTCTCTTTAAAAACAATTAAAAGCCAGAGTAACAAAATAATTAAAGTAATAAAATGGGTTTGGTGCAGTTTGATACTAAAGCAGCTTGTGTCTGACACTGGATAAATCAGTTTCTTTATTTTTTAATTTGAAGCTAACATCATTAGCTAATTTGTCAACAGACAGAAAATCATCCACAACCATTTTGGGAATTGATTAATGGTTTTGTTTTTCATTTATTAGGTAAAATTAGGTGATTGCAGCTTCACTTGTAAGATGTGCTCATTTTCTCTGTTTCATATTATTGTTAATTGAATCCCTGGGTTTTTATAAATGTTGATGAAATTAAGCAAATTTTTCTGACATGTTTTTAAAGTAAATTATTTTAAAAAATGTCATCTCAAAATGAATTGAAATTTTTAGACATAAATCTGTAGAGCTAATTTAATTCACTAGAAATGACCTCAGTGTATTAAAATGTCTCCTCTGATTGATTTTGTTTAAAATTCTAAATCCAGCAGTAAATCAATTAATCAATAATCCTGTCACTGACGGACCCTGTGGGTCTAAATCTTATAAAATCTGCATTCTTGACATGGAGATGTTTTGAAAAAACATGGTGTCAAAAAGAAGCGATCAAAAAATGACAGACAGACAGAAACTGTCAACATTATGCACCACTGACATACTCAAAACATGCACATGCAGGGTAATTAAAGATGTAATTATTTAAGATGAGGCTCGGTCTGATGAGCTCCTTCCTTCCTGTTATCAGTCCTGCTGGTCGTCAGATTAATGAAGTCTCAGTCTGCTCCATCTACTAATACATATTCAACAAGAGAAACACGGGAGATAATTATTTTGGTCAATATTGTTTTCCCTTACAGCCATTTTATACCCCTGAAATTCGTTTCCATTGACTGGTTAGAAGTTAAAGCTGCAGCTAATGAGAAACCAGAGAGGGAGGGTTGGCATTTCAAAGCGATATGGCGCCTTCATTAAAAAACAGATCTAATACGTTCAGATTTGTCAGTGTCAAATGTGTAATTCATATAATTTGCAGGGTCCTGGTCTTAAAATCTGGAACAAGATCTTTCTTGCAGGTCATCTTATGTTTTAAATGTGCTTTACTGGCATGACCATAATTTAAAAAACATATTGCTTAAGCATGTGGTAAAAGGGAAAAGACAGAGGATCAGCAAGGTTTTACAATCCATCCTGAGGGGAACATGAATGCCACATTTCATCACAATCCATCCAATAGTTGTTCAACTAAGTCAGTGAGATTCATCATCTGAGGACCACGAATGTTTATTTGAAAATGTCACGGCAGTCCATCCAATAGTTGTCAAGTTATTTCAGTCTGGATCAAAGCAGTAGTAACTATCTAAAAGCATAGCTAAAAAGAAAACAGTATGAGGAAACACAGCTCAGTTGCCTCACTGTTTGTCATTCTGAAGGTTTCGGCTGCTGAGACTCTGCAGGTTTGTATTTTCTTGATTTTGCACCTTGACATCGTAAAGTGGTTAGATGTTTTTACTCTTCCTCTCACTCCACTCTTCTCTCCTATTTTCTCTTATTCATTTTTCAGCAGTTGGTTTCCTCCAATTTCTTCTCAGTCTTTTATTTTCTATAACTTTGTTGTTTGGTTTCATAAAACATCACTGCTCCCTCTGACTGTCTGCCGCCTGTCTGTATGCTTTCACTAGGAAGTCTGTTTTCATGCTGTAACACTGTTCATCTCAGCTTATAAATTGTAAATACTGTTTTTAACTGACTACTGACAATACTAATACTTTTGAAGCTAATGCAGAACCTGATTTGGGTGTGTGGACAGAGATTTCTTCCTGACAAACATCCATCATCTACCAGTGTTTCACTGATAAATAACAAGAACACTTGATCCATAAACTGTTGCAAGACAAGTGACCAAAACAGCATAATTATTAGGCTGCATTTAGAAAACCACTCTGTTGAAAATGCCATTTCTGTCAGTCCCTGCTTGTAATCAGTGTATTTTATGGTTGATCAAAAGGCACGCATCTGGAGCCAGCTAACTTGGCCAAAATCGGACTTATAAACCGCCGGTGCAGGTTTATAAGTCCGATTTTGGCCAAGTTATACCATACGCACACTGCGACGGGCTTGCGACCTGTCCAGGGTGTACCCCGCCTTTCGCCCGATGTCAGCTGGGATTGGTTCCAGCCCCCCGCGACCCTGTACGCAGGATAAGCGGTTGACGATGGATGGATGGATGACATACGCACATGTTTACTAAGTGAAGATTTACACATCACTAAATTAATAAGGATCGCATCAAACTAACTTGTTTCTATGCAGAGTTCACTAATAGATGAACCTGCTGACTAATGATGTAAACTGGGAGGATTTTAAATTACATTTCACAAAAATGACCTAACTAAAATTACAAAATGTTATGCCAATAACTTTAGACTAAATTACCAAATAACATTCGTTAGGTTGCCTAATCAGATATATACCTCTCATTGTCATGACAACTCCAGTCATACCTACATTTATAAAAGGCAAACAGTCAGTTTAATATGTTGCTCACCCAAAATTGTACACAGAAAAACACATTTACAAAAACCAAATCCATGGGATTCATTAACAGTGAGACATACAAACAACCAAACACTAAATCAAGACTTTCAAATGGCACCAAGTCAAAACACAACAGCAACACAAAATCCCAGAATAAGAGCAGCAGTCCCCGCGACAGAAGCCTCTCTCTTCTGGTACAGAAGCTTTTAAGCTCTTCATTCCCAGGCCAGGTGTACTTTATTCAGCAATCAGAAGTAGCACACCTGGGCAGTAGAACTAGAGAGGACCGAAGAGGAAAAGGGACAAAGAGGACAGGGAAACACATATAGCCGTAACAGGCCCTAAAAGGCCCCTTTTATTATTTTTTTGCCATGCTAGTGGTGTGACTAAAGTGATGACAATGTGGGTCAGTCCAGTCTGAAAAATTGAACACACACACACAACTACTGGAGGGATTGACATCAAAGGTTGTACAGACACTCATGGTATCCAGAGAATGAATCCTACTGAATTTGGTGACCTTTTTTTATGTAATGAGCTATCATCAGGTCAAATTTAGTTTGTCCAATACCTATTTGTGTCGTTACTTCTTGTGACAATACAGTGACTTTCTGTTTACATAGTTGACCACTGTCGGGCATTTGTTCTGATTACATCACTTATGATGAAAAACCAGCATCCGTCTTTCCTAACACAGCCAAGCATCAAGCAAGTGCAACAACACAAGACACAGCTTTTAATAATTACAACTCCAACAGAAAGAACAACAGCTCGCAGTCTGTCCTGCAGCCTTATTTCTTGCTGCTGAGCCCAGTTATTTTAACCACTCTCCACCCGCCGGCACAACACCGGCGCCGCTCTCCACAAGAAGCAGCATAATGTAGGCTGAAACTTGGGTGGCGAGCTAGCCTACAGACAGCTACTGATGCAGAGTGTGTGTCCAAGTCAGCTAACATCAACCCCTGATTTATGGCTAACGGCTAAACATCTGGCCGATTCAGCTCGAGTTGAACTTTGCAGCAGGCCAATAAGTTATTACTGACTAGTCCAACAGCAAGGTCAACTCGGCATCTGTCCTGCATCCTTTCAGCTCTTTCAGCTCCCGCCATTGAATAAAATCCAGTCTGTTGTTTACTCTTGTCCAGTCTCACTTTTTCTCTTCCTCGCTTCGCTTCTGCCGTGATATCAATACTGAAAATACTGAGCTAGCTTCTTCCAAAGAACTTCCATTGTACATGAAATACATTTAGCTACTTCTTGTAGCTTGCATGTTGAGTTGCGTTGGGGCCATAAAGCATTACACCGTTGTCAAGATAGGGTTCCTGGGATTCCAATGCTACATAGTGCATCGACTCAGTGTGCCATCAAAATGATTTTTAAAAAGTTTCTTTAAGTTTTAATGATGCAGCCTAATTCATTAATATATAATTTTTTAATATCACCCCACAAGATACTTCTGGTTATCTGCCACTGGTCTGCTGTTCCCAGAATTTAAACACAACTTGACTTATCTGAGTCATTTCTTCATTTCTTCTGCCATCGATATTAATTACAATTTTGGCTGCACTGTATTGTTTCTTCTTTTTCTTTTTTTCTTTTTCTCTTTTTCTGCCTAGAGAGAAGTGTGACACAAATATAGCTGTCAGGTTTGGCTCTTCAAGGATCCTGTAGCTCGCCCAAACTCACTGATGTTCAAATTGAAAACTGTGGCCTGGAGATTGCACTTCCAACTCATCTACATCCACAACAGAGCGGAGCAGAGCAGATAATCCTGTTTAATGCTGGGTCATGAGCCTGATGCTATTCAGAAGGAGCTTCTGCCTTTTAGAAATTATAAATGTGGAGAGAAAAAAGTCAGAGGTCCAGTAGTGAGAGTGGATCCCGAGGGCAGCTTTCGACTGCAGGATGACAGCTCCGCTCTGCCTTAAAAATGTTCACATTTCCAGAGCGTGAAGAAGTACAGGAAGGTTGTAAAACTTGTTCATCACCCTGCATAATGTCTCTCTCTGCTCTGATGGAATTTTTTTCTCCCCCTCTTGGAGTACAGCTCTGTGTGACCAGAGGGCCCCGCCGACACAGTAAAGAGCAAATCACTGTGTCACACAAGCAGGTGGTGAAATCAAATACACCTTGTCCTCCTCCTGTGGGCGTATCAGAAACAAATGTTTCACCTTGTTTTGAGCTCTAAGTGTCATGTCTCGCCTGTTGCGGAGAGATGTATCATCATTCTCCAAAACATTCATCAGAGTTTCTGGGTTACCAAACACTGGGTGAATGAATGGCGACAGAATAAATGGAGAGATCCAACTTCCCCACCCTCAGTTTGTGCCTGGAGGACAAAAATACAACAACAATGGGAGTCTAATATCCACATCCGTCTGAAAGGACCAGGAGTGAAGGTCAACACTGACTTTTTATTAGAAAAAAAAAGGCAAGGGAAGTTACCTGTAGAGCACATTTCATACACAAAGAAGTTCAGAGTGCTTTTAAACATTTAGTAAATACTGCAATTATCATTAAAATGTAAATATAAACATTGCAAATCATTTTAAAAGAAATTAAGAAGATAAAGGCAGAGAAATAAGTATTTGAAAGGTAAATATGTAAATGCATGGCGGATAATGGTTAGTGCTCAAAGTCAAAACTGGAGGAGAAGTTTTTATGCTGGATTAAAAATAAGTCAAGTTATATTATCTGGGAGTTTGTTCCAGCTCTGTGGTGCACAACTAATGTTACATGTTTAGTTACACTCATTACCAGATGACCTGAGAGCCCGAGAGGGTTCATACAGATAAAGACAGTCAGATATAGATTTTATTCACTGTGAAATGTATAGACAAGCAGCAGTAATGCGTGACACACCGAGAGCCATTGCAGAGACCTGATATTTGGTTTAATGTGTTCAGTTTTCAGGGGTGAGTTGTAATTCAAGTAACGGAGTATATATATATTTGTAGGGTTTTTTTCACGTTTTTCTTTTGAAAACATTACAATTCTTTTTTGGGGCCAGCAATCTAATTTTATCTTCGCTAAATTTGCCATTTATACCTTCATTACAAGTAGTCTGTTATCAACTATTTTGCTACCTTAAAAGAAATGTGCTGCCCAAGCTGTGTGCGTTGTTTCATAGCAATGCCCGATAGTGAATTCATTAAAAATAACTGTTACTTATTTAGGAAACAGTCATTTTTGAGAAGCCTATGAAGAGAAGTATGGGCGGCTTCACGTTTGACACAAAGGTCTCCTACTGTATAAAGGCTCCCGTGTTATTGCCACATTAATTCTTACTACTTTTAGGAATAATCATATTGGATTGGCTGCCTGAGCTTTTGGAGAAGTTAAATCAAATGAAGCAGTCTTCATATCAAAGCAAGTGGTTTGGCTGGCTGCATGTCCATAACAGATACAGGAAATAACAGTAGGCAGCTAGCTAGTGTGATATTTCAAAGTGATCTTATTTATACCTTCATGCAGGTGAACAAAACTGGTAAAATTATTGTATTAAACAGAAATAGCTAAATTAGACATAATCAACATGCAAAGCAAAGGCCATTTCATAGAAATAACACTATTTCTAACCTGATGCACAGCAGCTGAAACATTAATTATTCCAATAAGAGATGTGAGACTTGCCTTGGACTTGCAGCAAAAAAAAGGTTTATGAAGATCTATGGCCAACACACTCTAAGTAACTTTTACATTGAGTAGTTTATTGACAAAGTACGTATAATTTTACTTGAGTAGATTTGTCAAATGGTAATTTTTACTTTTACTTGAACAAAGATTTTCAGTTTAGCCACCACTGACAGTTTTTATTAGTCTTTGTTAGGACTCATCAGCAACATTGTGAAGGAGATGAAGTTGTTTTGGGGAAAGCATGGGCACTCTGATTCTTGTTATTTTTAAGATGATATTATCCAGACTTACGGATTTGTGGCTGTTAAAGTTCAGTCAAACAAGTCAAGCAGGAACAGAGGACTTGGATTTTAGTTTTTAAAGACAGAGAGTCAAGAAGAGTGCCGACAGTCAGCGTTTCTTCCTACCAAAGATATATATTTCAGTTTTTCATTTGGATATCACCTGAATAATTGAGATTCAACATTATCTTTATTAGTTTATAGCAAAACAACCATTGATCTCACAAACACAACAATGCACAAAGTAAATAAAAATGAAATAAATGCCAGATCATCCCACCCCTCCCTCTCAACACCATTTACCTACCTAGCCACCCACATACTCCCCACCCCTTGGGGTCCAACCGCTGTGTCTGAGAAAATGGGCAGCTAGCATTGGTACATGATAATACAAAGATGTGTAAATAAAAAAATTAAAAAAGCCAAAACGTGATGCAATTTAGTTACCACAGTGGTATAGATAGAGCAGTTGAGCAAAAAGATTCAGGGGTATTGGATAAAAAGAAAGAAAGTATAAGTCATTACAACTATAAAACACATGTCTGTTTCTGATATGACTGTCGGATTCAAAAATTATAATATAAAAAGAGTGAGATGTCAAATCTTTTTAAATTCACCAGGCTTACCCTTCAGATTATCCATTATTCTTTCATTTGGTAAACATGATGCTACTTCATTGGTCCATCTAGTAGTTGTAGGTGATTGCTCATCTTTCCACTGCATGGCTACACATTGGCTGTGCATACATTTTATTTTAGCATTATGCATAATTTGGTTATACACCAGTGCATTAAGAAGTTTGTCATGTTTTGTTAAAGTTGTTTTGTTAAAGTTTTGTTAATTTTTTTGCTTCTGTTTCTCTTTATATGCTGTGATCTATGGTGTAAAAAACTTGCATTGTTTTGGTTTAGTCCTCTTAGTAACTCACAAAACACTCCATATTTACTTTGTCTTCACTTTGACACACTGCTGAGTGTTTGGTCAAATGAGCTCCTTCAATCTAACTATGAGCCCCCTGAATCCGGCCTCTGTATTCTCACTACAGAGAGATTTTCACCTCATGGTTCTTTAGCAGGTCTTCATGTTTTTGCTCCCTGAGCGCCAAGTGGAAATGCTTCAGATGTTTGACAATTCAAAAACCCTGACCTCTAGAGTTCAGGAGCTCTTTCAACCCAACTCTGTTTCTTTTTGTGAACTTCTGTATCAGTGTGCATGTCTGAGAAAGTGACTCAGAGCTAAAAGGAAAATGTAGTCAGAATAAGAAGAAACCTCTCCCACAAGTCATTGCTGCAGTCAGTTTGATGTATATCCTCTTCTGGCACCAATCCCAGTCTTTGTGTATCATCTGACAATGCCAGCTCCAAACAGACTTTTATTTAAGATTTTAATTTAAGAACATTTTAAACTAAGCCATAATGCTGAACATAGTGATTAATTTACATTGCTGCAAATCCTGCTGTGCAGCTGAGAATGTCATGTTTTTTCCAAAACGTCTATACCTGGGTTCAGAAAACGTACAGTTCAATTAATGGGGAGGAAAAAGTGGCATATTATAGTTTATTATTTGATATCTCTACATTTGGAGCATCTCATGTTTATTTTCAAGTGAAAAAAACTCTGAAACAGCAAATTTTTCTTTACTAGTCAGTGTTGCACTCTGACATGGCACATTTGCAGTTCACAGTGATATCAGTGGCAGCGAGATTTACCATTCAAAACTCTTACTTAGTTACGAAATGTCTTTGAATTCACGCAAAAGTAAACATAAGCAGCTTCTCATTTCTAATCAGTCATCAGTTGCTTAAATTGGTCTTGGTCTCCTCCTCTCTTGCAGACGTTATTTATGTTTCTGACTCGTTTTAAAGTGAGAACTCATGAAAGGCTCCTCACGTGTCATTTCACGCTGTTCAGTCTTTTGTAAATGTGTGTTTCCTCTGTAGCACAGCCTGCTTAACTGAGATGTGTGTGTTGTGTTTGCAGGTGTGTTGTGGTTGTCGGTGGTGTCTGAGGTACTCTACATCCTGCTGCTGGTGGTCGGCTTCAGCCTGATGTGTCTCGAGCTTTTCCACTCCAGCAACGTCATTGACGGACTCAAACTCAACGCCTTTGCCGCCGTCTTCACCGTGCTGTCGGGTAAGACACCACAAAGGCCTTTAACTTTTAAGACTATTTAACTTCTCCATGCACAGTTGAAGTACAGTGGTCGAAAGAAACTCAGTACAGATTTGAGGTACTTGAACTTCCATTTTCTGCTGCTTAATATACAGTATTATTCTTTTCAGGGGTAAATATCGTACGTTTTACTCACACAACATTTATGACTAAACTGCACATTTTGGAGTGGCCTTTTATTGTGGCCAGCCTAAAGCACACCTGTGCAATACCCATGCTGTCTGATCAGCATCTTGATATGTCACACCTGTGAGGTGGATGGATTATCTCAGCAAAGAAGAAGTGCTCACTAACACAGATTTTGACAGATTTGTGAACAGTGTTTGAGAGAAATAGGCCTGAAAGTCTTAGATCTTTGAGTTCAGCTCATGATGAATGGGGACAAAAACAAAAGTGTTGCGTTTATAATTTTGTTCAGTGTAACTGCAGTTTGCTTATGTACTTTTACTTAAGTTGGAAATTGATTGCAATACGTTTTCTTGAAATGGAGTTCTGCACTGTTGCATTGGTACTTTTACTGAACCAAAGGACCTGACTTCTTCTTCTACTGTGAAAGTGGGCGAAGTTGTCGCAGAAATCACTACTGTGTGTCCTGTCCTGTCGGTAGATACATGTAGATGTTTTTGTCTTGAACATGTTTTCCTTGAAAAAGAGAATTTGTAATATAAGTGGGATCTTGTTGGTTAATAATACTGATTTGAAGTAATACTTTAGTATGTTTACAACATAAACACTGACAGACATCATGTTCCTCTAACGCAGTTCCTCATTCAGAAATGCTCTGAGCATAACGAGGGGTGGACAGGGACTGATGCAGATTTGTGAGAGGTCTTCCAGGGTCAGAGGTTTGATTTTTCTCCCAACTCATGTTAAACCTCTTACACAAGAAGTTGGCTCTGTGTCAGGCTGCACACTGCTCATCTCCTCCTCATGCCTCTCTGAGGATGTTTCCAACGGCCGGTGATTCTTTTTAGAGCCCATTTTAGAGGCTTTTCACTGCTAACCTGAGAAGCTGTGATCATATTACTATTCTTTACGCATCACACCACAAGTGATAGATGTGATCTGAATCACAGATCTTAATGACATGAGATGCTAATGAATATCCTCTTAACAGGAAAATGTTAATGAAGGTTTTGAAAATCAATATCATGGCAGCATTACTGAAACATGATCAAGACTTGAAAAGCACATACAGGTTGAAAAAAAAGATGAGCTGGTCATAATCAATACAAAGAAAAAACTCATAACAATGTAATTTTAGCAGACAAATATAATTTATAGGTCTTTCAACATTAGTGAATTAAAAATGTGGTAAAAATGGATAAACCCTTTTATATTGAAAGAGGTAAGAACTCGTTTTCATTGCTCAAGATTGCTATTTTAGTACTATACTATGATCCAGAGGTGCGACCAAGTCATTGTTTTACAAGTCACAAGTAATTCTCAAGTCTTAGCACTCAAGTCTGAAGTCAAGACCGACGAGTCCCAAGTCAAATCTCAAGTCCTAAACTTTGAATTTTGAGTCCTTAACAAGTCAGAATGTGCTCTTCACCAAATTTAATACCATTTCAAACTTAAAAATTAAAAAACAAAGTGTTTGATTTCGCCAAATCAAGTCTAAAGTCATCATATTTGTGAGTCCAAGGCATATGACTGCTATTATCATTATATCGAAGATTACTATCCTGATTAATTTTGCAGTTACGATCAAAGAGGAGCTGGTGTATCTGTTTACAGAGCAGCTAAACCAACCAGGCTGAGAAGATTCATGGCCTCCTCGTTTGACTAATGAAAATAATCACAATAAAAAGAATAAAAATAAACTTATTAATGCTTTTACTAACTAATAAAAGCAGTTGTTTGCTATGATGATGTGTGCTGTTTGTCACATATATTTCCATTGAGCTGCTTTTCTGCTTCTTCTTCTATTCCTGTGTTGAAAATATTAAAAAGCATGAGATGAAAAGTGCAGGAAATGGCTTTCCTTGTTTTGTTTACTTGAGTGATAAGTGCTAGCCTCAGTGACAGCTACTTTACATGTCCTTTGGCTTCTTCAGCATAAAAGCCCCCAATGTTTTGCCGGTTCAATGCTTTTAGCAACAGGAAATGTTTGGTTTGCATCAGCCGTAATTTAATACAGCTCCGAAATGTCTGCAGGAGAGTGAACAGCAAAAAATGGACCTCATGCAAGAACCCTTCCTATATTTGTTCTTAAGTGGCTTGTGCGAGTGATTTACAATAACTTGCCGCATTCACCAATTTACGAGTGGTCTAGACCGGTCAGGCGCCATTTAGTCAATTAGTCTGCTGTTAGTTTTCCACTAATGGATTGTATATTTCATTTCTTTAAGGCATTTTTACCAGGCCGTGTTGTTGGTCACAGTCACACTTGATTTAGTTTGAACCGATGTAATGTGATACTAAGGAGGCAATCGCAAAATTTCTTTGATTAGTATATTTCTCATTACTGCTGAAAGTAATAATATCAAACTGCTTTCTGTATGTTGGTTTGGGACTTAAACATTCATGACGGGTCATATTAAAAGCTAAATCACTGACAGCCAAACAAATAGCAAAGCAGATGAAGGACAATTCCTAGAAATCTCTGTCGTCAGGCTGTCAAGATCAAGGAGAAATTATGCTCCCTTTGTGGTGAACTGTAAATCTGGGGCTGCATCAACAACCTCAGTGAAAATCATCACAAACTCTGGCTCTAACCCATCACGCACTTCCACGTGTGACACACACAGAAAACAAACCGTGTTTTCTCCTGTTGATGGTGATGTAGAACCTCTGCATTAATGTCTCTCATTGACTCAATTACATTGTGGCTTTTTGATTTACTGTATGTTTATGAGTGATTATATCGCTGTCTCTAATTGATTGGATGTCTCATAACTGGCAAGTTAAATCAATTGGTACTGTGTAATGACTCATTATAATAGTTACATGTGTTTTGATTTATTACTGATATTATGTTCAGCTGCAACTTAGAGGTAATTTGATTTACTATTGTTTTGTTAATGGTAATTATCATGGCTGATTATCTTGTGCTGAGGGTTGTTATGCAAGAACAGGAAAACATACTGAAGATGCAGATTCTCTGTTTTAGAGCCTTGCCATTAGTGGGGATAAAAGTGAACTTTTGCCCTGACTGTGGTGCTAGAGGAAAGGTCAAAGGACCATTAAAATCAGAAGGGTTAATCCTCTGGGGAGCGTGAGTATCTACTGCAGCAGTTATGGAAATCCAGTGATTTGTTTTTGAGATATACTGTACCTTACCATGGTGAAGGGACAATTCTGACCTGATGATGTGACAGAGGAAAAGTCATTTTCATTCATCATCTTGGGAACATGAATATTCTTAAGAAATTCTGTGGCAGTTCATTCTCTAGTTGTCAAGACTTTTAGTCCGAGCTGTTTGCTAATGACCCTTGCTAGCTGACGGCTAGACACAAGATCACAGAGCCACTTCCAGCTAATTTAATTTAGGCAGAAAAGGCAAATCAATATTACAAATGTATCTCAATAGGCTTTTACAGGTCCCCATGCAGACGGTGCGAAAATGGCAATTTCCAAAAATTCAGTCTTAACAGTAAGCACAAATGAACGAGAGAGTACACAGTCATGCTAACAGCTATGTGAGGCTGTACATAGGGGATTGCAGTGCTTTTAGCTAAATGCTAACATCAGCATGCTAACATGCTCACAACGATAATGCTAACATGCTGATGTTTACAGATGTAATGCTTACCATGTTCACCATCTTAGTTTAGCATGTTAGCATGCTAACATTAGCTAATTATCAGAAAACACAAAGTACAGCTGAGGCTGATAGGAATGTCATTAGACCTAAATTTCATCCCATCCCATAGACGTGGAGGATTGACATTGCAGCTAACACAGCTAAAAAAACATAATTATTAATTATAATCCAACTGTAGAATTATATCAGTTATTGAAAGAAGTTTATTGGTAAACAAGCTGTGATTGCATACAAAGTCAATGGAAAGATGCGATTAAATGCAACTTAAGTCACCTGGGGCAGCGTGACTTTGCTTCATGAATACATAGAGAATTATTATTAATAGTTAATAGTTCATTTGGGCCTTTTTGGGATTCGTTTGACATAGAAAATGTTGCTTGTAATGACCGTGTG
The DNA here is from genome assembly GCF_014851395.1 of Micropterus salmoides. NCBI lineage: Eukaryota > Metazoa > Chordata > Actinopteri > Centrarchiformes > Centrarchidae > Micropterus > Micropterus salmoides. Next base: position 30,426,740 of record NW_024040041.1, on the reverse strand, counting down.
TGTGTTTGTGTGTTGCAGGTCTTCTGGGTATGGTGGCCCACATGATGTACACTCAGGTGTTCCAGATCACAGTCAGTCTGGGTCCTGAAGACTGGAGGCCTCACAGCTGGGACTACGGCTGGTCCTTCTGGTTAGTCTGCACACGCACCCACACACAGCCTCTTTGTAGGGACTTGTCACTGACATAATGATCCTAGCCCTTTACCCAAACCTTAACCTACATGCCCAACCTTAACCCAATTGTAGCCTGAACCCTAAAATCAAGTCTGAACCCTCAGACAGCCCTTTAAACTTGTGGGGTCCAGCATTTTGGTCCCTGCAAAGCTGTCGGACCTCACAAGTTTAGTGGAATTCTAGGTTTTTGGACCCCACAAATGTAGTGAAACAAGCCTCCCCACACACAAATATGCCCTAATTTTGTAACGTATTGTGTTAATAGACTCCTGCATTATTAATAAAGGATGAATGTTTCACATGTTTTAAAATGACTTAATACATTGTTATCCAGTGTTTCAATAAAAGACCAATGGTGTCGATCACACACACACAACATGTGGAACAACCAGACCCGTCATCCCTCCATTTAGTCAATCATAAATCATCTCTTCAGGATGTTGCTGGAGGCATGTACTGTAGGAGAGTTTCAGCACAGGGAGCGACGGGACTGTTGCTTCTGGGATAATTAGCCAGACAAGACGCACCTTGACCTTCCCTTCTCTCTGCTCGAAGGCAGAGCCGAGCTGCAGCTGTTCACTTTGCTCATTTGTGGATCAAGGACAGAGATTCTCAGAGAAGAACAGCATCCAGACAATCCCTCTCACACCTTCAAATTCATTCTTGAGTTTGAGAACAGGCAGGTGAAGATCATGTGAGACGCTCAAAGGCTCCAGAACAGCTACTAAATTGACCTTGTGGTGACATTGTTTTTGTTACTGCTGTTTCCAAGGTCACCAATGTACTTTGAACCCCAATAATAATGTTTATTTAGTTACCAAAGCCAGCATTACACATGGATTATAAAAAGCATCATAAAACAGTAAAATACAGAGAACCATAAGGAGTCATAAACAAGCATTTTAAGATGGGAAAACAAGAATAAGTTCGAAATATCTGCAACAATCACCCCCCACATTTTCTCTGCCAGTCATTCAAGTAAAGGCCTCTCATTTAACACCATGAGGGAGCCATTCAGGTCCTTAAAGTGGAGTAATTTCAGCAGGAATGATTAACCTCTACTGGAGCAGAAGGCCAAAAAGCTCCTTCAGGACAAATAAAAAAGCGTGAATGTGCTCTGCTCTGAGGGCGATTAAAGGGAACACGTGCACGCTCACATGTTCTGTTTAAAGCTCTTTAGAAACTGAGCTTAAGCTTCATTTCAGCCGAGGGTGAAGTGAAAACAGTAAGTTTGTACCAGGCTGGGATTCCCATCATATGTTTTAATCCTTAAAAAATCCACATTTCATTAGCTGCTTTAAAGGGAAATTACAGCTTTAACCTAGATCTTATTCTCATAATTTTGACTGTGGGTTATAATAACTTTGCACCCCTGTTATGGAGATTTAACACTTCAGTTTTACATAAATCATTTCAAATGCTTAAGTCCGAGCGAGAGTAAGCACAGACCCCTGCATTAACAAGTGTAAGTAACTGCATATGTTATATGTTTGTTTTGCATGTGTGAGGTTGTGGGTCACTGTTGATTTACCATGTGTAGATGCTAGAAAAGTAACGCCATATGAAAGAATGTTAGCTTACATAAACATCTTCTATGGAGATTCAATAAAACCAGGTGCCACAGATGGTTATCCAGTGGACTTTGAGGACGGTCTTGATTCCTTTCACTTTGATGGCTGTCCGTATTTATTAGAAACGGAGTGCAGGAGGAGGCGCTAAATGGAACAGGATAATAAGACCCAGGTAGAAAAATACCGTAATTTTCCTATTTTATTTGCCATGTATCTTTGATCCATATGGCATTTTAGATATATATACATATTCGATATATAAATATTTTGGTCCTAAAGCTGCCAATATAAATATCAAGAATAAATATCAGTTAGGTTCAATTCAGTGTATTGTGTTTCACTGAATAACAAATTATTACTTTATTTATTAGAGAGAAGGAGTGCATGCTGATTTCCAATGTCCTTATCTCTCTCTCTTGCTCTCATTTCTCGTCATTTCTCAAGGCACACCTGTGCAATACCCATGCTGTCTGATCAGCATCTTGATATGCCACACCTGTGAGGTGGAATGATTATCTCTGCAAAGGAGAAGTGCTCACTAACACAGATTTTCACAGATCTGTGAACAATATTTGAGAGAAATAGGCCTTTTACATAGAAAAAGTCTTTGAGTTCAGCTCATGATGAATGGGGGCAAAAACAAAAGAGTTGCGTTTATTTATTTTGTTCAGTGTATATTTTGGTTGTTTTACTGAGTTGGTACTTTATTTTTATTCTTTTTATTGTGTTTTACTTTAAACACTCTATGTTTAAATTATGAACCAAAGAGAAAAGGTGACTGATGGCTGTGACATTAAACCAACTAAAAGGAAATCCTACCATAGTTTGGATTCCTTTTTTGCGAGATAACGAGTGATGGGTCGCATCAGTCATTTTGCTTCATTTTGGGGTTTTGTTCTTGTCTCTCTTCACGGTTTACTTGCTCAGCATGTTTATGGTTCTTCGCTTGTCATCTTTCTTGGCACGTAGTGATTGACTCTGCACAGAGGGACTATCAGCTTCCCTCTTAACCACCTAATATCACACCTATTCCCTTCAGACACTCTCTCAGTTAGAAGCACATCAGGTATGTACCTGCTAACTTTAATTGGAGCAGAGCCCGAGGCTGAAGAGCTCAGAGTATTCACTGAATCACCACAGATGTTTCACAGATGTCTCATTTCTCCATCTGGCTCGTCACCACTCCCTCTCAGAGGACCTCAACAACAACGTTGGTCATTTTGTCTGTTAGCCATCCAACACTGGCTAGATAAGCATGGACGTTTGTCTGATCATTTGAAACCAAGATGCCAATCAGAGATGACTTGTCCAATCAAATATTAAGGATCAGGTTAGGGATAAAATTTGACACAATAATTTAAGACATTCCTCAGTTGTGCTTGTCACTGTTTTTCTATCACTAATTTTCAAGAGATTATTGGAAATTAGCCTTTAACACACTCATTTTAGTAACCCCTGACCTTTTTACTGGCACCCATCAGGCTCAATGTCAGGCATCAAAACAAACTATAGCAACATTTTTAGCTACAAATGAGCTCAATGTCAAATATCATTAACATGTGCTAATTATCATAAAACACAAAGTAAACCTGAGACTGACTGATTGTCATTAGTTCTGCAGGTATTGAACAAATCGAACAAAGACATTACCATCCACAGAGCCACACCTAGTGTGGCAAAGTACATCAGGATGAGTAAAGAGATTCACTGCTTCTTCTTCTTCTTCTTCCCTTCCTTCTCACCCACTCATCAACAACATGTGTCTGTGTCTCTCTCCAACCAGCATGGCCTGGGGTTCCTTCACTTGCTGCATGGCCGCCTCCGTCACCACCCTCAACTCCTACACCAAGACGGTGATCGAGTTCAGACACAAACGAAAGCTGTTTGAGCAGGGCCTGCGCGAGGAGCAGAACTACCTGGACCAGGAGGCTTTCCACTACTTTCGGGACCGCTCCCTCCAGTCCATCTCCAGCACCGTGGAGGTCTACCCCGGCCACAGCGGAACCAGAGCCGGGCTCGGCTCGGGTCCTTGCCCAGGACCGGGTCCGGGTCCCGGTCCCGGTCCTGGACGGGGCAAAATTAGAGCCATGTCAGCCTCCATGGACCTGGGGGAGAACACAGACTCGCTGGGGGAGGAACAGTGCTGAGCCATCCATGGGAATAGGAGTGTCATGTGGGGGGCGTGGCCACATCAGGCGCACTGCTCCTTTAGGTCTGAACTGGCCACCGTTTCTGCCACCAAACGCGAAAGCACAGCCGCCCATATTTTCAGTTTTAAGAAGATTATTAACTTGACTGGAAGAGACAGGAAACGTCAGTGAAATTAATAAAGTTAGATGGATATATTCTTTATATATTAAATAAAAATCATTATAAAGTGTGAAAACCAGACTGAGATCTTTGACTGAGATCTTCGTGGATGGAAATCAGTTGTTCTCCTGCATATTACAAGGTGCTATGTGTAGTATTTTGACATTGATATTATCAGTTTTAAGTGTTTGTGCTGGCAAACTGTAGCCTTAAGTGGCAGTTACAATATAATGGTGAATGCTGAAGAGTAGCGTAACAGTAGCACAAGTAGAAAACCAATAAAGTCACCAAACAGACTCACTCATGTCAGTTACTCAATATCTACCTTAAGTTGGCTAGCATTAGCTACCATGAACTACTGATCATACCAGACCAGGTGAGGCCACAGCAGCAAAACCCCCGAAGTACTGAACTAAATTAGGGTGTGTTATATTTTAGATGATGGAGATTACATGATGACAAATTAGAAGAGATTGTATCTGGATATTTTGGATAAGGGACAAACCGTGTAACGAGTGTAATGAGGTATTATGCATGCTGATACGCTGTAAAAGCTGAATTGGAGCTGTATTTTCTTGTGTGTGTGTGTGTGTTGACAAATAAATAGATGTTTAACTTTGCTAAAGGTCCTTTATATAGAGATTTTGAACTTTAATATAGCAGCAAACAACTATTTGAAAATATAGTAATGGCGTTTTGGGCAGAGAATGACGTCACACCCCCTCTCTGTGTGTGTGTTGTCATCCAAACTTCTATGTTCTTTGCATTGTTAGCTGCGTGCATGTTAATGCATGTGAGTCCGTTGCTGTGAAACTGTTGTCCTTGAGTAAAGCGATACAACGGGTGTTTCTTTTCTCATGTAACGTGGCAAATTAAGGATTTATTGAGGCCGAACTACAGGCGGGGATTGTTGTAACAGTGGAAAGACTAACAAATTTGGTTTTACTTTCTTTCTGTCTAGTTTAAATGAAGTGTATTATATGATGATCTGTGAGGTAAAATTACTGTTTTTCTCAACGGAGTCTGGTGGGTTGTAGTGCCCATTTGTTTTGCTATGCTCTAGTGTGACATTTAGAGGTAGTGAATGTCGCTTACTTTAAGTGTTCAGGTATATGACACTTTTTCAGGAAGAGATACAAAAGAAAAACTCAGTGAGAGGTTAGAGGAACAGATGCTAGCCCAGGTGTAACGTCAGGATATGTTTGTAAAGCCAACATCTTGTGGCCATTAGAGGAACTGCAGTTTAAGCTATAGTGTGGTTTTATTATTTATTATTGTCTCTCATCCTTCTTCAGAACAAACAGAGACTGAATAATGGGTGGGGAAACAAGGAAGGAGCATAGTCTGCCTCGGGACAGGAAACTCTGACAAACACAAAATACTACACATAGCACTTTTAAACAGGTCGTGTCCAGACCATAACCCATTTATGACGCTGAATGTTAAAACTAGTGTTCTTTTAAAACTACATGTCTGTTAATTTTTTGTCTCCACTGATCCTGTCGGTGAAACTGCAGTATAATGACAAAATGTTTGAATGACAACGTGCTTCTTCAGTCCTCAGCTGCTTTGTGATGGAGTGAAAGCCTATAGCCTATGAATACTTGCCTGTAGCCATTTGACTGTAAACTGTAAAACAACTGCAAATGCAATTGCAGTTGCCGCCCATTTAAAAATGGCACATCATGCTAAAGCTTTGTGGTTATGGGACTATTTGTGTCACACTGCTTAACAATTACAACACACTGGGCCCCGTACAAGAATCCCTTGAGTAAACAAATTCGCTCTAAAGGTGCTCTGTGGCGTAAACAAACACAACTTTCATGTTTATATTTAGTGTTTCTCCCCTAATAATTGCAAAATGAGCATTGTGCGTGTCCTTGGGGCCTAACAAATGTGTTGAATGAATTTCCTTCCTTATGAAACATTCAGATCTACTTTGTTTACAGTACATCCATGCTTGCTAGCTTGCGGCTTTCTTCTCTGCATTTTGCTGACGCACTGCTACTTTTCTTGATGCATTACTATCACCTTTCTATCAGTGGCATGTGGTGATAGCATTAAATCATTAGCAAGAATGTGCATTGCACCTCCAGCGCTGTTAGTGCTCACAAACTCCACAGGGTACCTTAAAAGTGATTTAAGAAACCATTGACCAATTTTGTTGAATTTAGATTATTCTCTTTGGCACAAACAAAACTTAATGAGGTGTTAACCTTTTAAAGAATATTTTATTAGAACAAGGATTTTGGCATGGCAACTTGCAGTTCAGTAGCTGTCATTTCCACACTCCAGCAGCCGCCTCAGGCTGTTTATGCTGGTTGCTGTCCAGGTGAACATCCTCTTTTATTACATCCAACAGTGTAACATAGTGACATCTTTCATCCATCTCTACTTCGCTTTACTTTGACTTCATTTTAGTCGTAGATCACAAAATGCAAAACATTTTTTGACATCTAACATCTAACCTCATTTTTCTGGGTCTGCTAATACCCCTAATACCTTTACTATCACTGCTAAAATAGTTTTGTGTTTGTCTGCTGATTTCTGACAGTAGGCATTGACACTCTGCAGTGTGAAGTTATTGTTTCTACTCTGACATTGTGACATTTTTGAGATTAAAACATGCCCACGAAAGGAGCATTGATTATGTTAATGCTCAAAATACATGAACAGGTGGTATTCATCAGGCTGAAACAAGCAATTTGTGACAAGTTGTGCAGTAACGTTGACTGAATCTGACTTGGAACACTCTCACAAAGGCACACAGAGAATAAAGTACTACAGGTTTAGGATGAGAATACAAAAAGGTTCTTGGATGAGACTCACTGTCTTTATTCATACCATCTCTGTATATTTAAAAGTAGTTACACGCAGGGGAGGAACGCGCCTTTTACATTCATTAGTTTGACCATTTTAAAAGGGCTTCAGGCAAATATTGACATCATGCACCAGTAAAATAAATTATCAGAGCACAAAGCTAATTAGAAAGACTTTCACTCTTGTACCAAACTTCATTCTTATACATGAAACATATTTCATGGAACGTTCTGTTTGTTAGCAGGGCTGTCGGTTATACAATTTTTGTGGTGGAAACACATTACTGACAGACCGTTCACCCAGAGGTCAGAGGGTCAATCCTCTCAGAAAGTTAATGTGCTCCACCATCACAGTGTCCTTGGGGAAGCTGCTGAACCTCCGGCTGCTGCAGGGAACCGCTCACCTCTGACCTCTCTGGAAATTAAATGCATGAATGTACTATATGTGAGTCTTAAGGGGGTGTACTGCACGTAGGAAATAAATTCTAATAGTAACTGAGTGCTCTATATTTCAAAAAGAAAAACTGAGATGAACGGCTGTGTTGGCAGCTGACACCCATAGATCACAGCTGAACGGACATTATAGCTTTGTTTCTTTTCAGCTACAAAGTGAATATTTAAAATATAATCTATGAATGTGTCTCTGTTCCGTCAGAAGGTAGTGAATCACTGGCCTAAAGTAAAGGTACAATGTGTAAGATTTGCCCTGATGTTTTAGTTAAAAACATTCAAGAAACGGATGAACATGAATGAATGTGAAGGAGTCTACCAAAGTTAGCTTGCTAACCAGCTAGCATCGGCCCATCCGGTCTTATAATATCACTTGTGGCTCGTGAGGTGATGGTGAGTCACTGTAGCGTCCAGTCTGCCCTCAGTCCAACATGAGAGGACGACGAAGTAGAGCTGCCCAGAGGGCCTGAAGATCACTGCTGCTGCTCGAGCTGCTCTCCTTCTCGCTCCTTGACATCGTGTTCCTTTCACCGCCGATGTTGTTCAGAAAGAGCGAGCCGGTGTAGGTACAGCCACGAGTGAATCTGGCAAGAAAATACTGATAATCTACAATAAATGATTTAAATTACATATTATATATGATCTAAATGATCTGATTCTGATTAATTATGGGATATGTCTGCATCTCTGTCCCTCTCCCCACTGTTCTCCTGGAGTTTCAATTCCCCCGATCCAAGAAGGTGAAATGCTGCCTTCTATTTGTTTGGAGCATGTGGCCAGGAATTACACATTATACCTTGAATGACTTGTAACCTGAAGTTTCCCAGAACCTGACCTTTAAAGAATCTGTAGGACTTGGTCTTGGTCACTTAGCGTTCCTTAGCAAACTATGGGGGAAATCATAACATTAGCATCTATATTTTACATGTTCTTTAGTACTGTTTTGTATCTTCAAAGGTATTTTTGTTTACATTTACGGCCACACACGACTGCCGCGATGTAATTTTCAATGCGACACACACACACCAGTGACCCACACAGCTGTCTCTTGATTTAAGTTAAAATGTTTCAACATTACTGAGAATGTAAAGACAGATTAGAGGTATGAAAACCTTCCAGCTGTGTTTTCCTCTGCCGTTGTTGCTGCAGCGCTCTGTGTGACGGTGGGACCAGAGGATTTAGTGATGAAATAACGTATGAAAATTGTTAAATATCAAACTTTCTGTTGCTGGCCTCTGTCTGGTGCGCGCAACAGTGACAATTCTCTCTGACCAATCAGCAGTCTGCTGTGTTTTCACGTCACATTTTAGTATCGTCTCAGCTCGCTTGGAACCTCGACGGAGGCGATACTAAAGAAAGTTCCTGGAGGCAGGTACAGGTACAACTTTTCTTCAATGGAAAACCAAAAAAGGCGAGTAGAGTCGAGGCGAGTACCGTGCCGTGGAAAAGGGGCTTATGTAATCAAATCACAGAGTACCGATTGCAGTGCTAAGATCACAGGTGGGGCTTGTTTCTGCATTGCATTTTCACTGACCAGCTCTCTAGAGCCAGCTGCAATAACAATGGCTACATGTCAAGTTACAGGTTGTTAAATTCCTAAAAAAGGCTAAAATGTGAAGAGGGTTCTAACTGAAATAAAGTAATTTAAATGCAATGCAGATGTCGATTTGAAATGTCACAATAAACAGTTTGTGTGTGTTCGTCAGCTGGGGTTAAATGAACAAGCAGGATTCTCAACTGTAAAAAAACAAAAAACAAAAAAAAACACCCAGAAATAAAAGACATGGTTATTCTCTCACTTTGTTTTTAGCTAATGTCAGAAATATTTTATGCATTTCATGCATTTACAAAACAAAGTAAGGCCCTGATAAACAATCATATTCTGCAAGATTGACAGAAATCCAAGTCACTGCCACTGCCTGGGAATACTCTGTGTTATGTAAGGCGTGACAGAGAGTAAACAGCAGGGATTAAATTGTCTGAGAGTTGCAGTAGTAACAGGGAGGTTTTTGGGGTTGACGTAATCTAAATTCAAGTTCTAAATCTTTGTGCTGTAAACTGTTGGTTTGTGGCAGGTCAAGAATCCCCTGTAAACAGAAGCAAACATGTTGGTGACAACTGAAAAGTCTATTCTGTCTGAATGTATTTACTTACATATATTTATCTATGTACTACACTTGCTGTTTCCTGTCTTTTTTCCATTCAATCAGATTTCTCCAGCCCATCAAGCACATTACAGATAGAGCTGAAAATCACTCGAGGTAATCAATCTAGTGTAAGATTTGCTTTCTGGGTGCTCTCTGTCTCCTCCAAGTCAAAAATAACCCTAACTGCCTTAATACTGCAACTAAAACTAGTTGCCACCGACTTGATGTGTTCTTTGAAAGCTTGCCCTGCCTTGGTATTAATTCCACAACTCCACAGACTGGAAACTGGAAACAAACAGAAACTGGACCCAAACAGAAACTGGACCCAGATGAATCCATGGTGTCCTATGATGTGACCTCCTTGTTCACATGGATCCCCACCATGGGCGCAGTAGAAACTGTAAGGACACGACTGCCTGGAGCAGTGGTGTAAAGCACGCCACCACTGGACACTAGAGCAGTGGAGACATGTTCTCTGGAGTTACCAATCACGTTTCTCTCGATGGAGGGGTCTAGGTTTGGCAGTTGCCAGGAGAACGGTACTTGCTTGACTGCATTGTGTCAAGTGTAAAGTTTGGTGGAGGGGGGATTATGGTGCGGGGTTGTTTTGTCAGGGGTTGGGTCTGGCTCCTTAGTTCCAGTGAAAGGAACTGTTAATGCATGCCAAGACATTTTGGACAATTTCCTGCTCTCACCTTTGTGAAAACCTTCCTGTTCTAATATGACTGTGCACCAGTGCACAAAGCAAGGTCTATTAAGACATGGATGAACCGTGTTTGGTGTGGAGAACTTGACTGGCCTGCACAGAGTCCTGACCTCAACCCGGTAGAAAACCTTTGGGATGAATTAGAGCGGAGACTGCGAGCCAGGCCTTCACGTCCAAAATCTGCACCTGACCTCACAAATGGACTTCTAGAAGATTGTTAAAAAAAATTCCCAGGAACACATTCCTAAACCTTGTGCACAGCCCTCCCAGAAGAGTTGAAGCTGTTAGAGCTGCATAGAAAAAACTTTTGGTATTAGTGTATTTCCAGCACAACGGTGGATTCTACAGACAGAAGCGTGGCTGTGACCTGGGCTCACCAGTATCTCCTATTGTGGCAAACATCTGCAATGAAGAAGTAGAAAGCAGATCCCTGAACTCCTTCAGAGGAACACCACCGAGTCACTGGTACAGATAAGTAGACAGCACATAAGTCAAAATGAAAACCCAGGAAGTGCAAGCCTTCACAGAACACCTAAACTCTGGACAGCAACATCGCGTTCACACAAGAGGATGTCAGCAGCAGCAGTTTAGCTTTCCTGGACTGTGCCATAGACATTTAAGTGGACAGGAGCCTCCACATTGGAGTATACTGGAAACCCACACATTCAGACCAATCCTTCATTCCCACCACCCACTGGAGAATAAGCTAGAGGCTATCAGAATACTTGACCACAGAGCTAGTAACCTACCAACAAGTGCCAGAGAGAAGGAGGATAAACACCTGAAGGAGGAACTTAAAACTTGTGGATATCCAAACTAGGCCTTTGTGAAAACATCCACAAGATCCAGGAAGAACACCAACAATTCATAGTTTTCAGTCACGTGACATGCGCGGTGACCTGGAGGGCAAAATAACAGACCAACACCGCAACTCCCCCGTAGAGACAACGCAAAAGCAGTCAGATTTTATTTGGATCACCTTTCAAGTTAAGAAAAAGGAAGATATGAACACAAACTGCAAGTGTTGGGCACTTCCGATCCACATAACATTACAGCATCCGCTACCGCATTTCTACCGTTGAAAACCACCAGGTCCCTGCCACCGCTCGACTGCGGTAATGTTCACTTAACCCTCACCTAACACAACCCAGGCTTGTCTCCTCCTCGATTAGTGGATCCAAAAGCACAACAACCATCCAGCATTTTGGTAACGCAAAAGTAACAAACTCAAAGTAGCAGTGTATCACTTGCTTCCTGGTTGGCAGGCAGCGGAAAATAACATCTTTTTTTCCCCTCAAAGGGAGCGTTTTCCTTTCAATGTGATGTCCCCTGAAAACTATGAATTGGTTGTGCTCACTTTGTACTAACCGCCTGCATTAAATACATTTGGGAAACATTCTAAAACAACCTTTATTTAATTTCATAGAAATAGCTAGTTGCATTAGCCAAGTTGCTTCGAAAGTAGATCCTTATACAGTTAGCAACAATAGCTAATAGCAATTGCTTCTTTGATTACTTTGGGTCGATCTCAGGGACAATCATGTATTTGGCTACTGGCTGACATCATTACCATGAACACAAACAATGAAGTTTATTTTTAGTCAATCCCCCATACACCACCCTGCTGCTGGAAACCAAAATGTGGGTTGTGGGGTCTTTTCATGAGGCACATGGATGAAGTACAGATACAGGTATCCTGCTAGAGAGCACAGAGTCACTAGTGGTAGTTCAAACTTCTTTACTGATCGTTACATGGAGTTAACGTGTTACAGGCAGTTACGCTGTACATGAGTAGTAATGGCAACAGTTTCTACAATAAAACACAGAGAAATGCTCCATAACCATCACACCACTTAAATGCTTATTACAGCTTTGGAAAAGTAATAAATAAATGTACAACTATCACCATACTGATTAAATAAAATAAAGATCATCTCAATTCAGTGATAAGATAAACTGTGGCTTACATCAGCTAGGAGCATGAAAACACAGGAGAACTTTAGCTACAGACAACTTAGGCAGAGGTTAATACACCATAACAACCGCTGTGAAAATATAGAGTCTAGCATAAGCCGTTGCCATAATCGCTGTCTATAAGCATAACATGATCCGCCCCGTTCCTTTAGGTGAGGAATTCACAACATTCTGTTAATTTATAGTAATTTGTGCACAAATTATTTATTCACGGGGACAAATAAAGTAATGTGAGTCCACAAATGATCATTTGTATGCATGAAATACAAAAACAAAGCGTCACTGTTCCCTGAACTTTTCTAAAGAAGTAGAGACCTCTATAGCTTCATGCTGAGCTGCAGTTATGGATTCCTTTCCCTCTCATCCCTTACAGACGTGTCAACTAGACTGGCTTTGATCCATAATATCTCTACAGACAGACGTGATGAATGGACTCTCTGAGCCGTAATGGCCGGCAGAGATGCAGAGTGGGAAGATTAGCTGAGCAGTTAAAGCTTCTGTTTCACTGCATCGCCGGACGTTGTAAATGGAGATGGACGATTTATGGCAAAGAAGAGACACAGAGAGAGAGTCTCCATCTTCCCCATTATAACATACTGAGCTGCATTCTGACACAGGACGTGAGAATCCTTCTTCTGCACACAGGCAAGATATTGGAGACACAGCATGACACCTTTCGTTGGATTTTATAGTTTATATAGCAAAGATTTTTTTCCGAGCATTCCACACTAACGCAAAACATTTAACACGTCACTTCCAGCGGACCAAAGGATTTTTTCTCACAAGACCAAGCAGGTATGATGTTTTAAACCTTAAATGTCGAATCTCTTCCAAACTGGCTGTTGGTTCAGTCACTATTCTGGCATAGAGAAATATCATTACATAGTCATTGATTATACATCTTGGTGACCTACGTTATTAAGGTCAGGTTTTCATAATAAGACATGAGTGATGAACTGTAGCACTGACACTTGTAGATGATTGTACAGTGTATGATAAATGGTGGACCTTTGAACGTACAAAGGTTTTATCACAGACGGGCTGACAGCACAGCAGATACTGTCAAAGATAAGGAACCTACTGTGTCCCTGAAGTCAATTATTCAATTAGTGTGTCGTTATCGCTAGGAATGAGCAAGTACTTGGTTGAAACGAGTATCCGGTACAGATAATGTACTTTTTAAGAGTATGAGCATTAGCAAAGTAAAATGTGTCAATATCTGTTTTTCAATAAACCTTTAAAGTGGTGGTATTATGCTTTTCGGCTTTTTCCCTCTCCTTTATTGAGTTATATATCTTTGTTGTGCATGTAATAGGTTTGCAAAGTGAAAAAAGCCCAAAGGGAGTTCCCATCTCCCTCAGAAAACTCTGCTCTGAACTGCTTGAAAACAGCTTGTTTGTAGTCCAGCCTTTTCCCTTTCATCCCTGTGACAATAATCATAATGCTCGCCAAGCGGGTTGTCGACACACCTTCAAAAACACTGGTGGAAAAACACTGAGCTGCAGCACATACCTCTCCTCCCTTCCAAACACTAGCTACCCTCCAGCAGTCAGTGGACATGAAGTTGTTCCTGTGATGTAGAGACAGAGCTCGTTAAAACTTCATGGATGAAAGATCCTTTTGTTACAGATTAATAACTCACCACTCTGAAACTCTTGCTCCAGTCCATGTTGCCAAGCTGGTCGGCAACATGTAGCCTACAGCTGAACCAAGCCGTGTTTACTCACAACCTGCCCATCTCTGCTTCTAATTGGCTAGTAGTCCTTAACTAGGATGTGCAACTCCCAACAAAGATCATTTAGAGACAAGATGTATCACTCCATAGCTAAAACGAAGCCTTCAACACAGGGTATGAAAAGAGGAGCTGCAGCAATTTGCAGTATGACAAAAAATATGGTGTTTTTGAAAATGAAACCATGTAAACCTGTTCTGGTTCTAAATAAGACTTTGAACCTAAAAATGAGCATAATATTTGATCTAATAATCTTTAAAAAAAATAAAAAATTCTCTTACAAAATTGTTATCAAAAACATTGCTCTGAAGTTCAATTCTGGGGCTGTTCTATAAATAGTTTTCTAATGAATTTAGCAACTTCTGATCAACCCATTCCAATAGGTGCATTTGAGTTGACTGCGGCTGACGTTTGCTGACTTGATAGTCAAACATGAGCTGCAGGGATTGCAGAGGCAGGGTATAAAAAAGCTGCCGTAAAGTAGGACACACTACTTCCCATAGTGTGCCTTTGCAAATGCCGCAAGATCAGGCAAAAGGTTATTCCCACTCGAGTCCAGCCGGAGAAAAGCAACTGCGGTTGCCAGACTAGGAAAACTGACTGAATGTTATTTCAATATTCAAAGAACAAATACTATAACTGGCTAAAATTCTCAACAGACCTTGTGGTGGGATTGCTGCTGTTTCCAAGGTGAATGATTGATTGATTTGATTGAGAATGATTTTGATGTTTAATAGTAATATTTATATTTTAGGCCCAGTCCTGTCACAAACCCACAGTATGGATGTGTAAAATACACAAACCTAGACTGAATCCGTGCTGAATGAAATCAAAGCACAAGTTTCATGTTGGGTTTTCTGGAAAGAATTTGTTTATAACCATTTAACCTAAATGGTTAAAGGTGCATTAAAGTGTTAAATTGGTGTATGCAGGTTCACATCTTTAAATCTGCATTATTAGATATTTTTTCTTGGCCTGGTGGAGCTACAGAGATTCCTCCTTGGAGAATACATTAGATGCATATTTCTGTGCTGCTCCGGTGCTTAATGGGGCTTGATGATAGTAATGCTTCATCTCAAGGTGGACCTGCATTTTCCAGTCAGTACAAACAGGCTCACTGTATGACCTTCTCTCTTCACGACAACATAGTGCTTTTATTCACTGAGGTTTGGATATGCATCACTGAACATTGTTTGCAGTGAATAAGGCATTAGTAATACAAACAAATTGGTCACAGATCATGTAGAAGAAGATGGGAAACAGGTTATTTGTTGTCCTCAGAAAACAGAAGGCATTTATAATGACACTATTCATTTCCAATGGGACATCCCAGCGATCAATACCCTTTATTCTCATGAATTGAGCTGCCCATCCTTCATCCAGGCTCATGCTTTTCAGAGGGTGATCAATGCAGAACCGTTATTAACAATGACATTTTAGGTATCTGGTCAGTGGAGCTGGATGTTTCAAACTGAAGCTCCTGTGTTTGATCCTAGGCAGTTTGCTTTCAGCTTTGACAGCAACTCACACACTAAAAACATGGACGAAAGTACAAAGTAACTATGGTATTCTGTCCATAGAGATATTATTTGTATCGAAGAAAGTAATTTATTTGTATTTTTAAGAGTGTTAATGAAAAATTCAACAGTCTTTTGTAGGACCAAAGGCTGAGTTATAATGTAAGTTTATGATTAAACCTTAATATTTGATTCAAATGACGCTGTCGTCCATTAATGTCTCCTAATATGCAACAAAATATAAATTTTGAAAGAAATAATTAAATTTTTTAGCAACATACGGGGGAAATAATCTGCATGTTGTTGTCAAATTTGATATTTTCGTTTAAGGAAGCTTTGTGACGTAACGACTAACGTAGCATATAGGGCTAGCTGGTAGGGTTGCCACCTGTCCAGTAAAATATGGTCCTGTATTTTGTATTTAAAAGTAGCTCCACCCCCACTCTTTGGGGCCCACGATGGTTATTGCCCCTTACATTTCTACATTAACCCCTTAACGCTGATTGTTGCAAATTCGCATCACACCTCTTCCTTACAGACTGCAGCTGAAATAGTGCATGCACTCCGCCAATGCCTGTTTGTGCATATTCGATATGTACCTAGGAACCTTTTGCAAGCACTGGTTTCTCCACTTAATTACAGCGTCAGCTTGAAAGCAAATAAATTAGAAATAATACATTTTTCGATAAATAAATTCAGGTGCAAAGGGGTTAAAGGTGAAAACTCTGCTAGCTGGTGAACTGCATTAGCTGTCAAGCTAACCAATATCTTGCTAGCTAGCTTGCTAGCACTAGTTTCTCTGTGCTGTTCTGTTTACTCCCCAATGACTTTTGTTCACCTCTGTACACCATTGTGTTTATCTATTGTCTGCTATGTAGCAGAAGAAAGTTACAAAACTCAATTTCACTCTATAACTTATTGTGACAATAAACCTACCTACCTATAAAGTTATTAAAGAGGGATGCTCTCCAAGCTAACGGGCTTGCTAACTGGCCATTAGCAAGCTTGTTAGCTCCTTTACGGTTCAAACCACCTGCTGGCCTGCATGATGGACCTGCAGGATTTATACACTTTGAATGTTATGTTTAGGCAGTTGGTTAAAGTTATAATTAAGTAAATGAAATCTAGCTTGGCTGATGTCTTGTTAAACATCTAGCTCTCAAGTTAACAATGAGCAAATGATTTGATGGACTAGGCAGAAGTGTTTCTTGTCAAAGCCAGTTCTAGTAGCTTCAGCCAAGAGACAGCAAGAAACAAGAAAAACAATATGAAAGATGCATGTTTATTAGCAGTAAAATGTTTTACTGTCTGAATGTCTCCATGCTGCGGGTACAGTGACGCTGCTCGATCAAACATCCAGCAGAGAAAAGAGCAGTGAAGCAGTTTAACACACGTTCTGGTGAATCTCACAGGACGTTTGAAAGTCAGGGAGCATCCAAGAAGCTCATTCATTAAAAGTGGGACTTTTTTACAAGACTGCTCCTCGTACTTATCAACTGTAAAACATCCCGCTGGGTGCGTGGCTTTTATTGGAGAGGAGACAGTATTTCACCTCCCTTTAAACTCAACCTCAGGGACGAGCCTTATGTGTCGCTGTGATTTGTGTCCCTCTCCAGTTTATTGTCAGTGAGTGTTTCGTTTCCACGTGTCTTTGTTCTTGTATTACACAACAGGTTGTCACAGAGTCAGATCCATAAATATCCTCAGTGTTCCTCTCCACCTAAAAGCAAATGAAACACTTAAGTGTACTGGTCTATGCAGGTGTCTGTTCATATAATGGTTTCCATATTCCTGTAGTCTGATGGATACGTCTGGATTGGATAAGTTTGCCTCATCTCTCCTGCCTGACTGTTTTCAAACTAGAGTAAATTAAAATTCTTTATTTTATTTCACCAGCCTGATCTCAGCGTTATGCTTTTGGGTTCAGAACTGTTTTTACATGCTTCAATATTTGGATCTGCTGCATGAGTAAGTATTTTTATAAAAATAAATCATTAAAGAAGAGTCAGACTTGGAAACATCCATGACCCAATCTGGCTATCAAATGACCCCACAGATGACCCCACCCTGAACGTTGACCCACAGAGTCTGGACCCTGCAGAGCTCTTTAGAGACTTGTTGGCAACTTAACTGGACTATTGCTCTGAGGTTGCATCAGGCAGCGGCCCTTTGATGCATTAAGTGTTGTATTATTTAACCACAGACGAGCATGAAAGGTCAAAACAAGAGGGGAAAGTGTTTTATATATAGGTGATGAGAAAACACATGCAAGTCCGTGTTGAAAGAATTGACCACAGAGGATTCAGACAGATGAAACCTGTTTCTCTGATGTAGCAATGAAACATTTTTAGGGGGGGCAGACCAACAACTTTGAAAGATGAACGATGCATTTCCATCACATATCACCTGCTGAGAAAGTTGTTATAGATGAACTTGTTAGCAAAGAACTCCCTCTCATGTAGAACTTAGTATTAAGATAGTGGTCAGCTTATGGCTAACAGGGACAGATAAAAGTTGGTAATGATGCAAAAAAAATAAACAAACAGGTGGGTGGGATTACCTGTAGTCTACTGCAACAGCTCTCATGGTGAATTCAGTAATGTGCATTTCCACAGGGCTAAATCAGTCAGTACAACAACTGTTTTCATATAACAATTAAGTCTTAATGTTTTGCACCATCAATGCTGCCATCATTGAAACTACTTCCTGCAGTACTTCCAGGAATACTTATTACATTATAAGGGTAACAACACAAGAACTGCTGGAAAGTTTTACTCTCAGATCAATAAAAACGGCAAAATGGAAGTGACTGGAAAAAATTGCTGGTGAGGGATTAAGCAAATAATTGAGTATTAGTATCTTTGAAGAATTTATTTAAAAAAAATATATGAATATATATATATGTACATGTATAAAAGATTAAATATAAGAGGAAACAATTTTCTGCCATGACATTTAGTTTATGAGAACAATATTTCTGTTAGTAAGAGAAACTGAGAGCTGCAGCTGTGTGATGAGTATGAAATGACTGTTGTTGTGCTGATAGTGCTGTAGGTGAGGATTACACTGAATTTTAACAGGTAAATATTGAGGAAGTGTTGAGTTTGCAGTGACCAGAGGAAATTGGAATAAAAGCTCTAAAATTAGGCTGTTCCAAATAAATGTCTGGTTCTCTCTGCCACTGAGGTAAATTAAGTATATTTACAGTATTTCTACGTCCAGCAGACACACAGCAACGTGATAATCCCATTGGTAGTTTGGTCTCGACCAACTCCTAAGAAAAATATCTGGGTCTTAAGCTGCTAAAAGCTACACTTTCCTCTCCAGCTAGTCTCTAACTGTTTCTGTCTGCTGTTTGGTGCTGGGCAGGTAACGCACAGTGAGTTTATCTGACAGCTGAGATGAACCAGAAAGGAGATTAGTAGCAAAAACAAACCAATGAGCCTAAAGAAACGAAAAATCTTCACTGAACTGCAGAAATTGTGAATATTCTCTGTGGGTTTGTCACTGTAAAACAGGCATATGGTTACTGAGCACTTATTTCTTTCTAATAAAGCTCTGTTAGTTTGTGTTACTGGTACATTTAGTTTTCAGGTTTACACCCCCCCTGGAATTTGAAATTATAATATCATTCTGCCAGTGATGGGACACTAGAGAATTTAAATACATAAACCAAATTTTCCTCATCTGTGTGTAAATGGAGATAAATGGCAGTTTGTTAATCAGAGTCCTCTGTCTGTGACATTAACGAATAATAACGCACACTCCCTTTGCCAAATGAACCTTGGGTATTCTTCCACCTTTGTTAGGACTAATTTGAGCTTCAGACCTTGACAGTGAGGACACTTTGTTGGGTCCTTGTTTCCTCAACAACAAGGAGAAAGTTAATGCATTATGTAAATCAAGGTCCTCACGAGTATAGACACATAAACATGTGTGTGTGTGTGTGTTTGTTCTGACTGCCTGATTTTCATTTCCAAACAAATCCAGCTGATTGAGCCGAGCCTCTCTGCTGGAAGTTTTTTTTTTTTTTTTTAAGATATCAGCTGACAGAGCAGCTGCCCCGCCACGATACATAGAGTAATGGTTCGCACACACACACACACACACCATCCATTTTAATCACAGCCTCATTGTTGTGCTGACGATTTGGGAATGAAGTGTTTGTGATCCACAGGTTGTTTTTCCTGTTTCCTGCTTGGTCTTTATTATTTCCTGCATGTCTCTGAGAGGCGAAGATGTCACAAACTGAGGTTTTTTTTGCTCATGATGAAGTCGAGTAATTTGATGGCAACGTAGCTTGATTTGATAAACCTCTGTATCATTCATCACCTCTGTTCACCATCATTCAAGTTTGCACTGGTCAGCATTTATTTTTTGTTGCACTGTACATACCTGCCAGTGGCTCAGTCCGTGGGAACTTGCGAACCAGAGGGTTGGACAGTGGCTGCTCACTGCTCCTTATTGGGATGGGTTAAATGCCGAGAACATATATCACATGTCTTGTACTCTGTATAATTGTATGTGACCAATAAAGTTGATTTACAGTGTCACACACAGTTCTCCTTTTAACTCACTTGTCTGCATGTTGTTCAGTCTGTTCTGTGTGGAGGCAGCGAGTAATTCAGTTTATGTTCCAGTGGCTGTTTTATTTACAAAAAAAACAAATAACAAAATCCTAAAGCACAAGATACAGCCAAAACAAAATAAATAATTTTAACAAATACCACCAGTTAATAAGAAAGTCCCACAGCGGAGGTGTAAAACAACCTTCTGAGTGAGTTTATTATGTACAAACTTTGCTTTTGCTGAGATAAACCAAATCTTACAGTGAAACTGTACAAGCAACTTGGTGCTGTACTGCTGAGTTGCAAGTTGCAATTGTATTATTACCCTTTAAAAATGTCCAGACTACTGTACATGAAAGGTTTTTTACTAAGTAGATATTTTACAGACTTGCTTCCCTCAGTTCATCATCAATGCAATGAGTAAACTTCCCCGATAATCCAGGACTGTGTATAATACTACGTAGTATTAAGGTTCAGTAACATGATCTCTTATACTTATTTGTATAATATGACTTTGATTAGTTGAGGTTTTCTGATTTTGAATATTCTATATTATTAGTATTATTATACTGTCCAAAAACTACATCAATAACTTCCCACAGACAAGATGTCAGAAAGTATAGAGATGGACTAACACACTGTTGATTTTGTTGTTTTCATGGGATTTGTTGACAATAACAAAAATGTAGAATAACACCACTTTAAATTATTAAAATGTCAGCGTAAACAGTTAATTATAAATATTTGATAGAGTGAATCACTCAAGTTAGAATTTAAGAGCATATATATTCAGACCTCATTCATGCCAGTGTGAATTCACACAACTAGACAAACATAAAGAAGAATAGAAAACATCACTGATCCAAAACATCAGACAATATTTACCAAAAACCAAGCTCAACATTTGACTTGTCAGCAAATTTTGTTTACACGCTTTAAAAAATTAATGAAACACTGATGTATTTTTTATAACCAGTGCTCTCTGTCAGGAAGGATGACAGAGAAGCAGAGATGCTGCTGGACTTTAAGCAACATGTTGTGCAGCTGAACGCTCATGTGATCAGCTCTGTATCAGACTGTAAAGTCTCCCGAGGCTCTCAGAAATGTCAGTTAAATATCAGCAACATCAGTTCCCGCTGACCATAATACTCCCTCAGAGCTCCATCTCTCATATGAGCTGTGATGAAGTGCAGCAAACTGAGCGAGCAACAGCTGGCGTGGAGATATTACAGCGATCTGTTTCCAACCCCTGAGAGAAGAGATGTATGCTGGACTCCGATATCAGACACCAACACAGCCGGAAAGTTTCTGGATTTCATGGTGAATTATTTGGGTAAGGACAGTTGGGGTTCAGCTCAGGAGCACACAGATTGTAGTGGAAGGTAAACAACTTAAATTCAGTTTACCCACCCTTTTCTTTGTGCAGTTAAGAATCTTTGCCTTCTGGTGGTATTAACATCTACTCACACACGCCAAGGTTAGAGCAAGTGAAGTCGATAGATGAGTTTTTACTGACATCTCATGGCAAATTGTTTTCATTACACCATCTTTCAACACTGCATATGTGAAAACCTGGCCAAGTATAAATGAGCAGTATGTTTATTGGTCTCAAATGTATCAAGATCTTAAGATTATTATTATATTACTTTGCTCTTATTCTAAGAATTAAGACTAACTGTCATGCATAAAAATATTAACATATTTAAGAAATCTCCACAGATCCCTTAACCCCGTTGGAAATGACCATCAGAAGTGTGTGGATTACTGTGATCCACATTTGATGCTCCAGTAAGTGTTTCCAGCAGCAGGGCAGTGTATGTGGGATTAAATCAAAATAAAATACAGCGTGTGTGTGTGTGTGTGTGTGTGTGTGTGTGTGTGTGTGTGTGTGTGTGTGTGGTGGTGAGGGGTGGGGGTGGGGGTGGGGGGTGAGGGGTGGGGGGGGGGGCTTTGGTTCACTAATGTGTTTTTCAGCCAGTCTGTCAGTCCAAACTTTGGTGGCGCTAGAGAACTATTCCTCTAGCACCTCAGCAGGTTGACTTTTATAGTGGTCATAAGTAAAACAGTTTTGTTCCAACATACATGTTCCCCTCAGGCGGCTTTTGTGTGACTTTTCAGCTTTGTTTTTAGAGCTAATTAGTAAATGTTAGCATGCTAAACAGGGCCTAAATATTGTCTACTAAATGTCAGCATGATAACATTGTCATTGTGAGCATGTTAGCATGATGACATTAGGATTTAGAAAGGCTGCAGACAACAATGAAGCAATATGGCACAGAGGAATACCATATTGTATATCAGATTTTGGATAGACACTTGTTAGTGAACATTCATTCTTTCCCTTACAGTACAGTAGGCTATACTGTACATTATTTGCACATGTAAATCCCATGTAAATATTTTAATTTAACAGCTAGCATACAAATCCTTTAATATCCTTTCATCTGTTCATATCTTATTGTCAATTTTTATATTTTATATTTAGGACTGCTATATGACTAGTACTTCCTCTATCTTTATCTTACACCAAAACACCAAACAAATTATTTGTATGTGTAAACCTACTTGGCAATAAAGCGGATTCTGATTCTGAAATCTTGAACATACAAATAAACACAGAAGTGCTTTATGTTAGATGCAATTTAAGATGTTTCTCTGGATGTTTGGACACTTTTTCTCTTTCCTGATGACAGCTTCTATTTTAATGCACACTGCAAACTTTGCATTCATGATGGCTGTAAAACCTTTATCCAGAACATAGAACAACAATCCACTTTTCCTGCTGTTTGTCAGTTTCATCACTATGTTCTAAACTGTCTTATGTTTGTATATAAGACATATGGATGAATATTCTTCTGCCAAGTTAAAGGGTAACTTTGGTATTTTTCTTAACCTGGATCACATGTTTTTGTGTCTATGTGACTATTTGGGACCTTTTTACTTTTTACAGTACTGCAGTTGGCAGCAGTGAAACAGAGCTGCAAAGTTATCCTTGCGCCCCGTCAAAGTGTGTCCACTAAAGTGCTTGTTTTTTCCACTGCCAGGCTCAGACTGTCTGACAACATTATAGAAAGGATCCCTACGGAGATAGACTTTTTGTAAAACAGTAAGATCATTTTTGTTTAATAACCAGAAACAGTTGCTATAGCGCTTTGATCAAAGCCACCAAACTCCCTTGACAAAAATAGTAATTTTACCTCTCTGGTCTCCCGCTGCCTTGATCAGTTACTTAGTGTTATTGTGTGACTTTGGGTTTGTTAAAAGGTTAAAATCACCAAAGTCACACAGTAACACAAACTAACTAACTATCCAAGGCGTCAGTAGACCAGCAACTCTCATGTTCTACAAGTTAAAATTGCTGTTTTTATCAATGGAGTCTGGTGGCTTTGATGAGAGCGATTTAGTGACTCTTATTGCCAAGTAGGTTTACACATAATTTGCTTTGGTGTTTTGGTGCAAGATAAAGATAGAGGAAGTACTAGTCATATAGCAGTCATAAATATAAAATATAAAAATTGACAATAAGATATGAACAGATGAAAGGATACTAAAGGGTAACAAAAAGCATCATACTCTTTATAAAAAGGTCTCTCTCTGTAGGCATCCTTTCCACAATGTTCCAGGTTAAAAAAATACCTAAGTTACCTTTTAATCACATGCTATTCTTCAACAGTATGGAAAATATAAAGTTCTTACAGCCAACACTGAAGTGGATTGTTGATACTGAAGATACATTTGAGGTGGAGGATCACTTTAAAGCTACTTAAGGTTGAATTACACGGATACTTGAGGTTTGAGAGGTCAGGGAGCGTTTACAGACGACAGGGTTCAGTGTGCTCTTTGTGCTTTGAAAACTTTAACCAAATTAGCTAAAGTCAACAGTCAGCAGGCCTCTTCTTATCCTATTATGGTTGGGCCTTCTCCACTGGATATTTGGAATTTGAATATCCACACGGGCTTCACTTCACCTTATGTAATGCTGTCTGAAGCAAACTACTGTGTACTGGCTCCAGCTGACACCGGTGTTGGCAACAGAATCAGACATGTAATGCAACCAGACAATTCAATCTTACATAAATAATATAGAATAAAAGTGCTCTCTTATGCTTGTGATGTAAAAAAGACGGGTTGAAATTTTGCAGTCAGAACTTAAAAAACAAATCATAGTGATTTAAACATTAATATTCTGAGAGCAAAGTAAATTCCAGGTCTAAATGACACAAATATAATTAAGTTGAAGCTATTTTGATGAAGTTTCTAACCCTGTGATGGACTGGTCACCTGCCTGAGATGTAGTCCAGACCAAAATATATTTAGCGTAATAAAAAGGAAAGCAGCAAATTCCCACAATCAATAAGCTTTTTTTCTCAAGAGCAATTGCTGAAGGGGACACAAATAACACAGCCAAAACTGTACTATAATATGTGTACACAGAGGAAAGTCTTACTGCTAGCGTGGAAACCATAATGTAAACAAATTGCTTTAAAATGGTAATTTTTTGTACTTACTTATGTCAGTTTTTCTTTTCTCTGTCATTTTAGTTGTCTAAATAGGTTCACCACGCGGCAATATTATAATTATTAAATTATCTTGCGTCCTCCACATATTATTTTAGGTTTCGTCTCTTACATCATGTTGAGCAAAACACAACGGTAGATCTAAAATATTACCCTAACATCAGTTCACACACAGGCTTATCACCGTGTTAGTTGTGGTGGCAGACTAATTATCTAGATAACATAGTGGATTCATGGAAAAATACATGTGTTATAATTTTTTTAATCAGAACTAATTCATTAATGTCTCAACATCATCTGTGTTAATGAGAAACTAATCACTTCATCTGATGTTTAAATTGAATAAAACAGCTTCTTATTGCAGTTCTACAACTACTGAAGCGAATCAAACTCTCTGCTGCAGGACTCTGTGTTTGTAGGTGAGGTAAAGGTGGAAAGCAGCCAGTGGAGTGGGGGACTTTTTGCATTTTTGTTTTACATCTTTTAAGGAGGGGACAACCCTCAGATCCCCTCCGCCTATGCCCTGTTATCATTCTCCTAAATCCAAGCTTGTTGAGATCACATAGGCCTAACAGACTTTTTTTTATAGCAGACATCCTGACTTGTTATTGCAGAAAAAGCACAGGTGAAACAAGTTGTCACTGTTGTTTTTGTGTTTCATAAACAATGGCCCTGTTCCATTAAATGTCCCAGAAAATGACAGTGATCCAGCACGAATAAGCACAGCTCCTCCTGACTATATCTTATCAGCTGATGTAATTTAAAACACCTGTGTGTGTGCAGAGCCTTTAAAAGTGGCACATCCTGATAACACTGGCCATCATCAGAAAACTTTAATGTACATTTTCATTTAGCTGACGCTTTAATCCAAAGCAACGTACAATTGCTATACATGTCAGAGGTCACACGCCTCTGGAGCAACTAGGGGTAAAGGGTCTTGTTCAGGGACACAATGGGGAATTGAACCCATGTCTCTCACACCAAAGGCATGTGTCTTATCCACTGCACCATCACCACTCATGTGTATTTAAGGCTAATTAGCAAATTTTCATATAAGAGTGTTTATATGGGAAACGTTATAGTCTACCTGCTTAGCATCAGCCTGTTAACAACAGTATCAGTGCTTTGCATGTTGACACGATAAGCAGGGCTGCAGCATTCACTTGATCATCTCTGTTCCACATTACAGTTAAAATAGCATTAAGCAGGGAAAGCCTGACCAGACTTTGCTGAGAGTTTCTCCTCTGTGGAAACAAAATATGCCTAACTTAATCTGCTTTACATTACGCAGGTCAATTAAGTGTTTAATCATTATAATGAATTTTTATTTTGTCGCATTTGTCCATAAAGCTCCAAACACGGTCACTTAAGCTCTTTGCCTACTGCAGCTGTCTGACCAGCTCCTTGTCCTTCTCAGAGTCTGAAGTTTTGTGCGGCTTCAACATTTTCTCTCCGCCGAGCTTCCCCTTCGGTTTAAAGTCCACAGAGAGCAGCTCCTTCTGGATCCTCTGCTCTCGCTGCCTCCTCAGCAGAGCCAGGATCTCCCTCCTCTGGTCGGCCATAGCCGCGTACCGCTGTCTCTCCTCCTGTCTCTGCCGGAGCGCGGGGACGCTCGGTGGCTCCAGGGCGGAGAGTTTGGCTCCGGCGCCGCTGCGCTGCGGCCGGGACACCGGCAGTCTCTGGCGGATATCTGCCGACACCAGCCGGGACTCCAGCGGCGGCAGGAGAGACAGAGAGCTCCACAGCTGCCTGGCATGGGACACATCCTCCGGGGAAGAGCCGTCAAACACGGTGAAGAACTGGTCCTCCGGAGGCTCACACATTTCACTTTCAGGACAGAAACTGTCACCAGAAAAAAAATATTAATTACCCCGGAAATAGGACTGTGTTCAATTATCATAGCAAGTGTAATTAGTGAAGTGCGCTTTTGTTTGGCATGGTCACCGCAGAAACCAGACTACTACGGCAAGCCAGCGAGAACAAGAATCCATACGCGTAAATCTTTCACCTTTACCACGAGGGTAAACCAGGAGAGACGCCCTCTTTAGAAAACTGTGTTTAACCCACATTACAAATGTTTGAATGTGTTTTCAGTAGCCTATAGTATAAATTAACTTAATTAATAACTTAATTATTAATTTTAGTTAGGCTATCTACAGGCTTTTGAGTAAAACAGGCTTCTAACTGTCTTTTTAAAGGGCCAATTTTCAAAGAGATTTAAATTTAAAGGGTTTACATCTCGGGTAAAACAAAAGTATCAGAAGTAGCCTACTTATTATAAAGTTCAATGGATTTGTGGCTTAGGTTAATGTTATTATAGCTTATATAGCTTATATAGGCCTATTATTATTATTATTATTATTATTACAGATGCATTAATCTATTATATGTCGCCTCTTATAGACTTATATAAACTACTCTTTTGTAAAATCGTAATCTGGAAAGTAACTAGTAGGCTAACTAAAGCTACCAAATAAAAGTAGTGGAGTAAAAAGTGCAATATATCCCTCTGCAATATAGTGGAGTAAAATTATAAAGTAACAGAAATGGAAACACTAAAATATCTCTATATATCTAAAGTATCTTGTACTAAAATTGTTGTTCACTGTTTGAGTAAATTTCAAGTCAGCCTTGCAGTCAAATATAATCACACAATCAACTATTGATAATGGTGAACCACTCGACATCTGTGCACAATTCAAAGCTTTTAATTTGAAGGCAGAGCAGTTAAACCTCTCCTCCTGCTGTGATTGGCTGGGTGGATGTCGCTCTTGTCTGCTAACCCCATTTGGAAACGAGGCAGGTCGCGGGCGCTGCTCCACCCCCAGGTGTCGCGGGCCTGTTTAAATAGTGTGGAGGAGGAAGGACATCATCACCATCATCACTTCATTTACCTGACATGATATTGTCATTCCCCTGGAGTTGAGCCTCCATCCTGCACCGAGGGCTGAAGCGCTGAACAGTGAGTATAAAGATTGTTTTTATTTTTCTTCCTATGAAATTAAACCCAAGGAGGGGACAGGAAGAGGATTTTTACTACTTTTATGCAGGGGGTTCTGCTGAAATTACCTGTTCAATTGCTCACAAAGGCAAATGATATAATAAGAAAAAGTTATTAAAAGGAAAATTAGCTTGTTAACATCTGAAAGTAATAGGCTGTTTGTGTCAGTCTTCAAAACTCATTAAGATAGGATGTGTTAATATGCTGTTGAAGAGTAATACAGTGGGCTAAATGGACATCATAATATATATATATTTAAAAGTTTAATTCAAAACCAGTTGCCTTCTGCATCAAACTGAATCCTTTAAACTCTTAAAAAGAAGTTAAAATAAGCTCCAGGATGGTTTTTAATCATCACATAATTTACATTTATCTGTAAATACAGCAGAAATCTCTCTGCTCACACACCTGCTCGGTTTTCCACACATGGATGCACCTTGTGACATGTCACCATTTTGGTGTAAACGGTAAGCTTGGCTGGACACATGAGGATGCACCTTATAAGGTAGTATGCCTGCTAAGTCCGTAGCATCCCTCTTTGGGCTACCAGGCTACCAGGAGCAAAAGTGTTAGCCAAACATGGGCATTCCAGCATGGCAGCTCAGTTGTTTGATTACAGGGTTTATCTGTGTGCTGCTTTTCATGTTTTATTGCCTGCTGTTTCATGGGAGGTCAAAGCAGCCTTGTGACCTGCATGAAGAAGCAGAGGCGAGGATAAGTGAGTAAGTAGCTCATTGAAAACTTAGGGAAATGTGCCGAGGCCGTTATCAGCAGCTCACTTAAACCAAATGTAAATTATCTGTGTGACACTTGGATGCAAAGGAAGCAGTTGAGTCACAGGAGGAGGAAGAAACAGAGAAAATGTGATGTGTTAATGTCTGTTTTATTGATGCTCGTTTGTCCTGGTCAGTTCTCAGTCTTCTGTGTGATGAAGCGTAAAGAAAGAGCTGTGAGATGTTTAAATACCTGCACGGTTACTTAAGAGGGTTTTGCAAATCTTCTTGGCAATGTTTTGTCTCCTCTGCTTGATGCTGTGTGTAATTTTGCTCTTTGCATCCGAAATTGTTACAGTGTTGAATCAAAATGTTCATCGTGATCAACCAGACCAACACAGTCCTGATGAAGAAGACTTGATTTTGAGGTTTCAACTTTTGATAGATAATAACTAAAGATAATTTTTTCTCCAAACTTTTATTTGGATTGCTGCTTCTTTATGCATAAATATTTGAAAACAAACGTGATTTTTACTTAATATATCTTTTAAAAGGTCAGTTTCTTTAGCACTTATCCCTCGAGACTTTTCTTAGTTCACTTTGTTAATAAGGTAATAAGGCAAACTATTTGGGTGCATTAATCCAAGATGGGCTTAAAGGAATAGTTTGACACTTTGCAAAATACACCTATTTGCTATTTTTTTTTTTTTGCAGAGAGTTAGATGAGAAGATTGATACCCTCATGTCTGTATGATAAATATCACGCTGCCACCAGCAGCCAATTAGCTCAGCATAAAGTTTGGAAATAGGGGGAAACAGCTAGCCTGGCTCTGTCCAAAGTTAACAAAATGTACCTCTAAACCTCACTAATGAACATGTTATCCTGTTTGTTTAATGTTTACAAAGCCAAAGTGTAAAAACTACAATTTATTTTGTTCTTTGTGCTGAACTATTTCTTGGCTGGGAGTCTCGTTGTCATGTGAAGTCGCCAGGCATCCGGTCTGCTTCATATTTTCTATATCGACCTTTAATCGAACTTTAGAAAACATTTTTTTGCAACATGTCAAACTTTTCCTTATAATGTCTCGCTACCAGCTAAAGAAACAAGCAAATTAACAAGGAGCTATGTTCACTTTCAGGCTTTAACGTGTTGTTGCAGCCTCGTCGTTGGAGGCGCACTGTTTAATCCAATGACTTTAGCTTGTTGTATTTCATATGTTCAGTGTTTGATTTCTGTCGTCTGTAACTTCAGCAGGCCAGAGGTCAAACCGAGGTCAGAGGTCAACCCAACTCCCATTAACCCACCAGAGGCCGACCCAGTCGCCAGTGACAATCCAGACGCCAGCTCTACCGCCGCTGAACTATCACCTCAGATTGATTCGACCACTCACGGTGATATTTCACATGGCTGACCCGGCCCCCGACGACGGCAAGTACCTCTTCCTGGACAATGACTTTCGCAACAGCGGGGTGGCGCAGCCGACTGGATGGCCAAGAAGCTGGTGTGGGTGCCGTCGGAGAAGGAGGGCTTCGAGCAGGCCAGCATAAAGGAGGAGAAGGGTGATGAGGTAATGCACACCCCGGTGATGTCATTATTATCAGATGATTCTGCAGTGACACATATTCTCTGCTGTGTCTGCATGCTGCTGCACACACAACGCGTGAGTTTCAACCCTTTGTATCTGAACTCTTTAATAGTTCTACCGATGGAACGGACCAGTTTTTTTATTCATGATCCTCCACGAACAGAAAGTACAAACTGCATCAATTTATCCCCATTTAAAATAAATTAAGACATTTTTAATCGCTCTTCTCTTTATATGAACAAGAGCAACGTGTAAAACTTGAGAAATTATTTTTTAAAGATTAATGAATAAATAAATAAACCAATGGTCTTATAACAATAACAACAACAAACAAAGTCATGGGTGATGAAGACGCAGATGTAAATAGGCACACACAAATTTTAATCACAAAGGCAACAAACAGAACTGGGATTCAAACATGTAATGTTATATTCCAGGCAGAGTTTTAATTTTTGCTTGCTGACAGATTTTGTGTTGTTCAGTAACAAGTTGCTTCTCTTTCTCTGTCTTTTTTTAAAATCTATGCCAACATATAGAAACTGCGGGGAGCTGCTTGATATCAATACCTACCGTCTTTATTAAGTTTGTAAATGAAGTAAATGTCACAAAACTTTATGACACGGTGGGTTTTTGGCTGCAGGTGCTGGTGGAGCTCTCCAACGGCCAAAAGGTGAAGGTGAACAAAGACGAGATCCAGAAGATGAACCCGCCCAAGTTCAGCAAGGTGGAGGACATGGCCGCCCTCACCTTCCTCAACGAAGCCTCAGTCCTCCACAACCTCCGAGAGAGATACTTCTCCAGCCTGATCTATGTGAGGAACACACACACTCGTTTGTACTGCTATATTTGAGAGGGAAACTCACATACTGCAATCTGTAGCCTCTGATTCTAACCTTAATCTGAACCACATTTTCTTTTATCTTTACTGTCAATACACAAGCAAATACAATAAAAAACAAGATCTTACAATATGCCGATAAAATTACTCCTTAGTCCTAATAAAATAAGGTAAAGACAAACAATAAAAGAAACTACTACTAATAATAATATTAATATTAATAATAATATTAATAATATTAATAATAATAATAAATAAAGAATATCAAGAAGTATCATCTCGTTGCTTCTACAATGTCAAATACCCTGAATAAGTAATGGTTTACAATGAACATCAAAGTTCTCCAGAAACTTGTAGCTCACATTGTTGGTACTTTTCAAAACACCTCATGTCTATCACTCATGAGTGTTTGCCTTAGGTTTTTCTCAGAAATTGTTGCAGGTGTTTAAAGTGAGCATTTGAGCACAATAAACAGGCAAGTCACAGGAAAACAGAGCTAACATGAAACTAAAGACATCAAGAAACCAAAAATGAATGAATTTATTAAGATGACAAACCTACTGAATATAAAAAAACTAAATGTCTTTTTAATACTTTGAACAGAAAACACGAGGTCAGAGTAAGAAAATAAAATACTGTCCTTAGATTCCAGTTTTAATAAATTAACATTTAATTCAACATTACCAACGCAAATATATGCTAATAGAAATATTTAATGGTACCAAAGGCTATTTTAAAAGTGAAATAATGAAGGTTATGAAAATCAAACTGTGTTTGATGAACTCAGTGTTCTCAGAAATTAAATGAACGAGGTGCTTAAATTCTTCTAAAAACTGACACTGTGTGTGGAAAGAGAAAAAACTACAAGTAAACCTAAATAAAAGGAAAACTATGTAGAAAGAAGAAGCTACTGGAGCGGAGGTCAGCAGGTGACGGTGCTTGTTATTTCTCCTTATAAACCCCTGTAGGTTCATACTGACTCCACAGTAAGGTGGAAAAGTCCTTGTTTAGGGACGGTTAGCAGACACTCTGCTCTCTACATAGACTCAGGATGAACCGGAAGGATCAACAGCTTATATTTTTATTTTTTCAGTCAGTCTTACAAGGTCTAATAAGGCACGGGATGTGAAATTAAAATCCAAGCTGATGTATCTAATACAGACTGCCATGAAGCTCACCAGTCCCTCCGGTCCATATATGAGCAGACAGTATCTGAGCCGCCAACAAAAATCTCATACGCTGAACTCTGAATATCAGCTGTGACCCAGAGTCCCACAATGTAAAGTAAATATGTTTGAGTGATTCATAGCAATCTCAATATGAAGTTTGTGCAAGCAAAAATGTGATGTTATTTATTAATGTCACAGTTTGAGAGGTTGTGCCGTATTTTAGCATGAAGGCTTGTGTGTATATGTGTATGTATGGCCTTTAGTTTTATTTATATGTTTTTTAAGAAATGACAAAAACAAGTTGAATTGGTCACTACATGTAGCACAAATGTCCACCATTTTTCCTTTGCTGGTTCAGAGATTAGTATAGATTACATTAGTTTCTCTGAACTAGGATTGCGTCTAACAATTATTTTCAGTGTCAGTTAATGTGCTGATTATTTTCTCGATTGGTCAATTAATTGTTTGGTCTAAAGAATGTCAGAAAGTAGTGAGAAACGGTCCAAAACACAAAAATATTCAGTTTACTATCACAAAAAACAAAGAAATGCAGGAAAAACTCATAATTAGGAAGCAGGAACTAGTGAATGTTTGGCATTTTTGCTAGAAATAAATGTAATTTCTTATTTTCAAAATAGTTGGTGATTTTGGTCATTTTCTGTCGATTGATTGATTGAACACATTGTGAATCTCCACTGTCCTCTCTATCCTGCTGCTATTCCAGACATGAGTGAACTAACCACACATGAACTGGCCTTTATCGGGGAGCCGTGACATCAGAAGATCATTTTACATTTTACAGGTTCACTGTTGGGACACTGTCCACATAGTGACATTTAATTAAAGAAGTCGTTCATTAAGGACAACTCAAAAAAATAAAAATATAGCATGATATGTGAAATCCAGAGTCAGTGTTGAGGACTGTTTATGTTAAGCTAGTGTTGAACAAAGGATTAACTTAACAATCACACCAACAAAAAGGCACCAGCACACTAGGAGGAAGAGAGAGAAAGAGCCATCATTAGAGGAACCTGGCCAGGTTAGGGTTAGGCCAATCAGGTGAGGCCAATCCCTCACTAGAGTGGGAGGGGCCAAACAGTCAGACCTGAAAGACCAAAATCCTGATCTCCACTCTAAAGCCTGAACCCTGAACCCTCACAGACTTAGCTGATGCCACCTGGTAAGTGCGAGAGGCCTCAAGCGCCCGTAATGGTATAATGGCACAGCGCTGCACAATAAACGCCAAAACAATTGGGATATTTAATTTAAATTGTTTTACTTTCTTCACGGCTGACGCACTGAAGGAACCGACTGTTGCTTTGTAGTTTGTTAATTGCTGGACTTCCCCTGGTGACCCTGTGTTTAATGTCACAACGCTATGAACTGTGGGTAATATTAAGTCCTGTCATGCACTTGACTACAGCGGGACAGCCCTAAGCCCACACATTCTCACTGGGAACTCACCTCTATGTCGGTGAGTCTGTGAGTCCGAAGGTTGGGATTCAGCCACTGTCACGTAGCCCAGGGCTTTAACAACTGCAACACGACATCCTTTCACCTGAACATGTAATCAGACGGTGGAGGGTTAAAGGTAAAGGGAAGAAACATGCTGACATCGTTTTATAGGACAACACTTCAATTCACAAAGTATTCTAGAAGTCCTGAGGTTATTCTGATGATACTAAACAATTGGCTTACATTTATATACAAGGCACCGTTTATCACATTGAGTCCTTTTTTAAAGAAGAAATGTCCATATTCTGTTGTTTCAGTTTCTCAAATGAGAATATTTTCTGGGTTGTGAAAGAAAGAAGACATTTGAGGACGTCACCTTTGGGAAACACTGATCAACATTTTTCATGATTTTCTGAACCTGACAACTTAATTGATTGATCGAGAAAATAATTGACAGATTAATCGATAAGGAAAATAATCATTAGTTGCAGCCCTACACAAGGTTCCCACTAGTCCTGGGATTCCTGAAACATCATGAAGTTTAGAGGGCAGTGTTCCAGGAGAAATCCATTTATTGTAAATGTACTACTTTATAGGAAAATGCTCTGACGAGGTCTTTCTTCCCCCCACAGACGTACTCAGGTCTGTTCTGCGTTGTGGTGAACCCCTACAAGATGCTGCCCATCTACTCTGAAAAGATCATCGAGATGTATAAGGGCAAGAAACGCCACGAGGTGCCGCCACACATCTACTCCATCACGGACAACGCCTACAGGAACATGATGCAAGGTAACGTTATGTGTGGATATACATCAAAATACAGTATATGCAGGCTGGTGGCAGGTCAAGTCACACCTGGTGAATAAATTCAGACTCACTGGTTTTATATGGCTGGGATGTTCTATAGAGGTCAATTAAGGAGTACATTCACCAAAATACAAGAAAAATTAAATCATTTTCGTACTAATTGTTATCTACAGACACTGCATTCCTTAGACATATTGTGGCAGCAGAAGTTATAGTAATATAAGTGACAGCAGTGTATTACTACTACTACTGTTGTTGCTGCTGCTACTTCTATTACTACTACTGTTGCTGCCACTTCTATTACTACTACTGTTGTTGCTACTTCTATTACTACTACTGTTGCTGCCACTTATATTACTACTACTGTTGCTGCTACTTCTATTACTACTACTGTTGCTGCCACTTATATTACTACTACTGTTGCTGCTACTTCTATTACTACTACTGTTGCTGCCACTTCTATTACTACTACTGTTGCTGCTACTTATATTACTACTACTGTTGCTGCTACTTCTATTACTACTACTGTTGCTGCCACTTCTATTACTACTACTGTTGCTGCTACTTCTATTACTACTACTGTTGCTGCTACTTCTATTACTACTACTGTTGCTGCCACTTATATTACTACTACTGTTGCTGCTACTTCTATTACTACTACTGTTGCTGCCACTTCTATTACTACTACTGTTGCTGCTACTTCTATTACTACTACTGTTGCTGCTACTTCTATTACTACTACTGTTGCTGCCACTTCTATTACTACTACTGTTGCTGCTACTTCTATTACTACTACTGTTGCTGCCACTTATATTACTACTACTGTTGCTGCTACTTCTATTACTACTACTGTTGCTGCCACTTCTATTACTACTACTGTTGCTGCTACTTCTATTACTACTACTGTTGCTGCCACTTCTATTACTACTACTGTTGCTGCCACTTATATTACTACTACTGTTGCTGCTACTTCTATTACTACTACTGTTGCTGCCACTTCTATTACTACTACTGTTGCTGCTACTTCTATTACTACTACTGTTGCTGCTACTTCTATTACTACTACTGTTGCTGCCACTTCTATTACTACTACTGTTGCTGCCACTTCTATTACTACTACTGTTGCTGCTACTTATATTACTACTACTGTTGCTGCCATTGATATTATTAACATTACTGCTGCCACTGATATTAATACTACTACTACTACTGCTACTGTAACTGCTACCACATATGTTACTACTACTACTGTTGCTGCTACTTATATTACTACTACTGTTGCTGCTACTTATATTACTACTACTGTTGCTGCCACTTATATTACTACTACTGTTGCTGCTACTTCTATTACTACTACTGTTGCTGCCACTTCTATTACTACTACTGTTGCTGCTACTTCTATTACTACTACTGTTGCTGCTACTTCTATTACTACTACTGTTGCTGCCACTTCTATTACTACTACTGTTGCTGCTACTTCTATTACTACTACTGTTGCTGCCACTTCTATTACTACTACTGTTGCTGCTACTTCTATTACTACTACTGTTGCTGCCACTTATATTACTACTACTGTTGCTGCTACTTCTATTACTACTACTGTTGCTGCCACTTCTATTACTACTACTGTTGCTGCTACTTCTATTACTACTACTGTTGCTGCCACTTATATTACTACTACTGTTGCTGCCACTTATATTACTACTACTGTTGCTGCTACTTCTATTACTACTACTGTTGCTGCCACTTCTATTACTACTACTGTTGCTGCTACTTCTATTACTACTACTGTTGCTGCTACTTCTATTACTACTACTGTTGCTGCCACTTCTATTACTACTACTGTTGCTGCTACTTCTATTACTACTACTGTTGCTGCCACTTCTATTACTACTACTGTTGCTGCTACTTCTATTACTACTACTGTTGCTGCCATTGATATTATTAACATTACTGCTGCCACTGATATTAATACTACTACTACTACTGCTACTGTAACTGCTACCACATATGTTACTACTACTACTACTGCTACTACTACTACTACTACTACTGCTGCTGCTACTTCACTGCTACCACGTATATTATTACTACTGCTACTACTACTACTACTACTACTACTACTACTACTGCTGCTGCTACTTTCACTGCTACCACGTATATTATTACTACTGCTACTGTAACTGCTACCACGTATGTTACTACTACTACTACTACTACTACTGCTGCTGCTACTGTAACTGCTATCACGTATGTTACTACTACTACTACTACTACTGCTGCTACTTTCACTGCCACCACGTATGTTACTACTACTACTGCTGCTACTTTCACTGCCACCACGTATGTTACTACTACTACTGCTGCTACTTTCACTGCCACCACGTATGTTACTACTACTACTGCTGCTACTTTCACTGCTACCACGTATGTTACTACTACTACTGCTGCTAACACGTATGTTACTACTACTACTGCTGCTAACACGTATGTTACTACTACTACTGCTGCTACTTTCACTGCCACCACGTATGTTACTACTACTGCTGCTAACACGTATGTTACTACTACTACTGCTGCTACTTTCACTGCCACCACGTATGTTACTACTACTGCTGCTAACACGTATGTTACTACTACTACTGCTGCTAACACGTATGTTACTACTACTACTGCTGCTGCTGCTACTTTCACTGCTACCACGTATGTTACTACTACTACTGCTGCTACTTTCACTGCTACCAACGTATGTTACTACTACTACTGCTGCTAACACGTATATTACTACTACTACTGCTGCTAACACGTATGTTACACGTATGTTACTACTACTACTGCTGCTAACACGTATGTTACTACTACTACTGCTGCTACTTTCACTGCTACCACGTATGTTACTACTACTACTGCTGCTACTTTCACTGCCACCACGTATGTTACTACTACTACTGCTGCTACTTTCACTGCCACCATGTATGTTACTACTACTACTGCTGCTACTTTCACTGCCACCACGTATGTTACTACTACTGCTGCTAACACGTATGTTACTACTACTACTGCTGCTAACACGTATGTTACTACTACTGCTGCTAACACGTATGTTACTACTGCTGCTAACACGTATGTTACTACTACTACTGCTGCTAACACGTATGTTACTACTGCTGCTAACACGTATGTTACTACTGCTGCTGCTGCTACTTTCACTGCTACCACGTATGTTACTACTACCACTGCTGCTAACACGTATGTTACTACTACTGCTGCTACTTTCACTGCCACCACGTATGTTACTACTACTACTGCTGCTACTTTCACTGCCACCACGTATGTTACTACTACTACTGCTGCTAACACGTATGTTACTACTACTACTACTGCTACTACTACTACTACTACTACTGCTGCTACTTTCACTGCCACCACGTATGTTACTACTACTACTGCTGCTAACACGTATGTTACTACTACTACTACTGCTACTACTACTACTACTACTACTGCTGCTGCTACTTTCACTGCCACCACGTATGTTACTACTACTACTGCTGCTACTTTCACTGCTACCACGTATGTTACTACTACTACTGCTGCTAACACGTATGTTACTACTGCTGCTAACACGTATGTTACTACTGCTGCTGCTGCTACTTTCACTGCTACCACGTATAATACTACTACTACTGCTGCTAACACGTATGTTACTACTACTACTGCTGCTAACACGTATGTTACTACTACTACTGCTGCTGCTGCTACTTTCACTGCTACCACGTATGTTACTACTACTGCTGCTACTTTCACTGCTACCACGTATGTTACTACTACTACTGCTGCTACTTTCACTGCCACCACGTATGTTACTACTACTGCTGCTGCTAACACGTATGTTACTACTACTACTGCTGCTAACACGTTACTACTACTGCTGCTAACACGTATGTTACTACTACTATTGCTGCTAACACGTATGTTACTACTGCTGCTAACACGTATGTTACTACTGCTGCTGCTGCTACTTTCACTGCTACCACGTATGTTACTACTACTACTGCTGCTAACACGTATGTTACTACTACTACTGCTGCTAACACGATGTTACTACTACTACTGCTGCTAACACGTATGTTACTACTACTACTGCTGCTACTTTCACTGCCACCACGTATGTTACTACTACTACTGCTGCTAACACGTATGTTACTACTACTATTGCTGCTAACACGTATGTTACACGTATGTTACTACTACTACTGCTGCTACTTTCACTGCCACCACGTATGTTACTACTACTACTGCTGCTAACACGTATGTTACTACTACTATTGCTGCTAACACGTATGTTACTACTACTATTGCTGCTAACACGTATGTTACTACTGCTGCTGCTGCTAACACGTATGTTACTACTACTATTGCTGCTAACACGTATGTTACTACTGCTGCTGCTGCTACTTTCACTGCTACCACATATATTATTACTACTGCTACTAACACGTATGTTACTACTACTACTACTGCTACTACTGCTGTTGTTGCTGCTCTCCAGTTCCTGATTTACGGCACAACATGCCTCCAAAACAAAATGTGTCAACACCAAGTGTATTGAACAGTGTAAACTAAAAACATTTAAAATTTCTCACAGTACTTAACAAAACAGAAGACACACAAACGCACACTCTCACACACATACAATTACCAAATGAAAGTTACTAGATAAAAGTGAGTGGTGGCAGCGAGCAGCCCTGAGTGAAGCCTCAGAGTTGCTGTCTCGTCTCTTGATGGTCCACCAGTGACCTCACCAACTTTCCATTCAGCTCCAGAATGGCCTTACATGGAGCAGGGAGACAAGATTACAGCAATGGAGCCCAGCATCCACCTGCTATTTTTAGACGTTATGAGTGATGGAGGCTAATCTCCCCCTGAACGAGATTTCAGAGCCGTTTGCGCTTGTGTCCGAGTGAAGCGGCACCGCTTCAGAGTTCATGTTTGGTCTGTTCAACTTGGCTTCAACTAACGAGTTCAGCTAAGTCAACATTTCACATTATTTCCCCCTTTTTAACATCTCTCTCTCTCTTTCTCCGCAGACCGTGAGGATCAGTCAATTCTCTGCACGTGAGTGAAAACATACAACCCTTAACCATTTTCCATCACATTGTGCCATGCATGTGAGCACACAAATTTTGTTTCCATCACTTAAGGGGGCCCCCCGCATTCACTTTCATTCATTCCCTGGAGAATTAAACTAACCTTAAACCCTAAAATAGAGTGACGTATGTTGTAGGGAGTTTTCAAATAACTGATTACTCTCAGTCTATAAAATTGCAGAAAATAAAAAGATATATAAAATTAAGCTCAACCTGACATATTGAAAATGATTGTTTTTGTCCAGACAACAGTTCAAACCCACCAAAACTCAGTTTACTATCATAGAAGACAAAATAAAACAAGCAAATATTCACATTTGAAAAGTGAGTTTTTGACATTTTAGCTTCTAATGGAAAAGAAAAAAAAAACAAATAACTGCTCTCTATTATAATCTTTGTCTCTCTCTCTTTTATTCTCCATATGTTTCATCCGCCTCTCCTCACCACGTCACCCAGAGGTGAGTCTGGAGCGGGGAAGACAGAAAACACCAAGAAGGTGATTCAGTACCTGGCTGTCGTCGCCTCCTCACACAAGGGCAAGAAGGACGCGAATCCTGTGAGTAGAAACGGCTTCAGAAACTCCATCGAGATGTTTCAAGCAATGTTTAAAGATTGCTCTTGAAAACTGGATATGCAGTACATAGCAGCCAAGTAATAATTACATCCAACAAAACAAATGACAAATAGAAGTTAAATATATCACAATGATGAATTTCAAGAACAAAACGCCACAGCATCAGACTTAGACGTGGTGTAACTGCCCAATATTTCTTAGTAGTGATTTGACTCTTTCAAAGACTCATAACAATCTTACCTCTTCCCCATGGCTTACATCTTTCCCAAGGTAAAAATACTCCTTAAAGTAAAAGTACTCATTATGCAGTGTGAGTAGAATAATAATAAATTCTACTATTCGATTAATTTAGTTGATGCAATAAAATGTACGCAGCATTTTAATGTTGTAGCTGTTTTAGGAGCTAATTTCAAGAAGTAAATGTTGAAGAAGAACATTATCATACTTTTTGTTTAAGATCTCAATTTGCACAGTAACTAGGAACTACAGCTATAAAATGATAGGAATATAAACAATTATTAACACATTATTAGGATAATGTGCTCTGAACAAATACTACCAGCTTCCACACTAACTTTATCAGCTATCAAAATTATAAAAATAAATTTATGATGGCATGAAATTCATTGCTCATGGAGAAAATAAAACTTTAAGTTAAAAGCAGAGTCCCAATTCGATGCTGGGTCTGTTTTTATATAAGTTCTATGGATGTATAAAACCTCTTAAAGCTGCTTAGATCGTGCATACATATAATTTTTAAAAAACAAATGTCATTATGGAGATGCTACATATCGTAGGATCAGTTAGATTCTCCACAATTCAGTCATACAGTTCATTTTACGGAAACAAAAGTTTATTTTGAAGCAGTCATAAAGTCAGCACACACTCTCCGGCCACTGTATTAGGTACAACTGTTCAAATGCTTGTTAACACAAATAGCTTCATCCTTTCTACGGCAGTCTAAATGTTTCTCTCGCTCTAGATCAAATGAATGATTCATATTTTTATACAAATAATATTCATTCTGGTTGAAACAAACAAAGTAATAGGAGCTTTTTACCATTTTGCTGAGAAAGAGTATTTGTGGGAAAGGAATTAAAGGCCTTTCCCAGATATAGGCAGGGTGAGTTCAGGGACTTAAGTAGGGCTGGGCAATAAAACAATAATATAATGTATCAATAATAATTTTCCTCAATAACAATTTAATAAATATTCAATATATCGTCAATAAACATTTGCTTATATTCATTTGAAACAAACAAATTAGCACTTCATTTGTCTATTAAAATATTAATTTTGTTGAGGAAAAGAGGCCTGAAAGATTAACTAATCATATTTGTTGGAAAAGATAATGGTTTTGAATGTGCTAACTCAGATTTGTGAAGTGATCCACTGTATCAAGTGTTTGTCACATTCTGACCATAAAGAAGTTTAAACACATAATTAAGTTATATATAATAATTTTCACTCAGGAGCAAAAATCTGCTTTTAAACTTGAAAGAATGATTTGACTTTCATCCTGATAATTATCGATATCGAATGATATGAAATGTTTTTATCGTGATAACATTTTTGGCCGTGTCGCCCAGCCCTAGATTTAAGAAATAAAAGCTCGGGCTATTAATTGAAGTTTTACGGTATTCCAAGGAATAATTGTACACAGTATGAATTAATCGAAAACTAATTAAATTAACATTGTGTGCTTTACAGTGTATCTCTGCAGTGGTCATGTTTGTTTTTAGCCAACAAATATATTTTGTGTGTCAGTTTCAGTTTAAATGCATTAAACATTGTTTTTGCTGGAAGTATCTTCGGCTCCATAATGAATTTCCTCAGTGTAATAAATAAAATGTTACGTATGTTGTGATGTTAGCTTGAAGCTGTTCCACATTTTAGCAAACTTAACCGCTAAAAGTTGGTTACTATCATGAAAGACAGAGCCTTCATTTGAAACTGTACTAACTCATTTAAATGTGATGAACTACACTGTATCAGAGCACAAAATATTAAATCACATATTCTACTGTGCATGA
This sequence comes from Micropterus salmoides, assembly GCF_014851395.1. Taxonomy (NCBI): domain Eukaryota; kingdom Metazoa; phylum Chordata; class Actinopteri; order Centrarchiformes; family Centrarchidae; genus Micropterus; species Micropterus salmoides. The sequence goes on along the minus strand of NW_024040041.1, from coordinate 30,384,929 downwards.
CAGGATTCAGTGGCTGCAGCTGTGGTCAAGGTGAGGACAGATTGTTGTTGTCTGTGCGTCTGCTGCTGCTGGAGCTTCTAATTGTTCTCACATCTATGACTGAAGATTTTTTTTAAATCATAAAATAGCAGCAATGTCAGCAAAACAGGTGCAGGGAATGGAAAATGATCGTACTTACAAATGACCATTGAGCCAAGTCTTCATATCTTTCCAACAAGTTACAGCTGCTGTTCGCTCAGCTGCATATAATCCAGTGAAGAACTATCTGTGGTTTGTTTAGTTTTAAGGTTTAATGATGCTTGACCTCTGGTCCTGCTGCTCTGCTGCTTTCAAGCTGTCATGCGGGCAGCCAATTTTGGGGAGATGCTAAATGTAGTACCTTTTTAAAAAGAAGACAAGTAAGTTGAAGATTTATTGAGTTTCTAACCAGTTTGTGTTCCTGTGTCTTTCTGCAGCCGCCACAGCAGCAGGGGGGATCTCGGCCTACGTAAGTGTAAACTCTTTTACACTACTTAAAATTGAATGTGTCAGTCTTACATCTTGGTATGTATGTATTCAATTTAACGTGCTTATCGGCTGTCATGTGCATGTCTACTGTTAAATACACAGAATAGATAGATACACATAATATCGAGGGAACGATCATGAACATATTTAAATGATTATGGTATATTGCAAGGATCTGCACCAAACAATTTATTTTTATTGTAGAATAATTTTTGTAGACCAGGACATCTCTGCAGCACAACAATATTTAATTCAAAATAGTTTTACAGGGTTCCCGCGACCCTGTAGGCAGGATAAGCGGTTGAAGATGGATGGATGGATGGATTTCTGACACACATTTTGCTTTTAACGACTACTGCAAATCTTATCAAAACGTTGCGATTCACGTTGCGATTTCGATAAGATTTCGATTCATTGTTCAGCCCTAATATAGTGCAATAATAATAATAATCAACACATTTATTTATAGAGCACTTTTCAAAATCCATGTTACAAAGTGCTTCACAAGGGCAGAAATATAAAACACAGTTAAAAACCAGAAAAGAGTTGAGGCAGATAAAAACCATGGAATGAAAATACAGTAAAACGAAAATTTTATTTAAATAAATCACTAAAAGGTCAGATATAAAGCAGGGCGAGAGGCAACGATCTTTTAAAGCAACAGTGAATTTCTGTAAAAGTTTAAAGAGGCTAAAACAGGAGTGATGTGATCACGTTTCTTTGTTCTGGTCAAAAGCCTGCCAGCTGAGGTCTATACAGTCTGGAGATCAATAGATTTATGGTTCAAGCAAGTAAAAATGTGTGTAACCTTGTTATGGGTTGAAGGGGGAGCTGGAGAAGCAGCTGCTGCAGGCTAATCCCATCCTGGAGGCGTTTGGAAACGCCAAACCATCAAGAACGATAACTCCTCAAGATTTGTAAGTTTTTAATCTGTTTCTAAGTCAGCGCTTTGACTTTGACTCACCACAGTAGTTAATGGTGTCATGTAGCTGCTGTTGTCTCCTCTGTCCACAGGGCAAGTTCATCAAGCTCAACTTTGATGTGACTGGCTATCTTGTTGGGGCTAATATTGACACCTGTATCCTTTGATCAAATGTGTTAAAAATAACATAAAATGATCTCAAAATAATGTGCCTAGTGCCACTGTAACTGAAAACAGACATGGTTATCTACTTAACCCTCTCCTGACCCGAACAGACCTGCTGGAGAAGTCTCGCTGTATTCGTCAGGCCAACACTGAGAGAGCCTTTCACATCTTCTATTACATGGTGGCAGGGGCCAAAGACAAGCTGAGGGGTGAGCAGCTACAATATGAGCAAGATAAAAACACTATTTTTACTGTAAGATGGGTTTATAGAGTGAAAATAAAATATCAAGGAAATTGTAGCTTAGCTGTCTTACCCAGAGTGAGGTAAGATAAAACATCTGGTACTAAAATAGGTCTGTTTAGCCTAGCTCTGTATCAAGACTGAAGGCAGGGACAAGGGTGTAAATTTCATCTAACCGTTGGGGGGGCAATAAACATAAACTTTCTCAAGCGAAAAAAGGGGCCACAAATAATAAAGCCAAAGTTGTAATTGCGCAGGATATGTGTACACAGAGGGAAGTCTTACTGCTATTAGTAGTGTAATATGGATAATATTACATTCTAATTTGGCATAATATTGCCAAATTAGCTGAAAAGCAGCCTATTCCAGTCCAGAGGAGATCGATCGGCACATCTCTAGCTGTAGTGGGTGACTTACTATCAACAAGCTATTAGAAAGGCTACCAAACAAACTAGGTTACATTACAATAGGTAACATAGGACTCAAGGAAAAATACATCAGTTATCATATTTTTTGTCATGATTTATTAATTAATTTATATTAATTTATTAATGACTCTACATCCTCTGTATTAAAGAGAAAGAATCACTTCATCTGATGTTTCAAGTGAATAAAACAGCCGTGCCAGCCTACTTAACGTTACTGGAGTTCCACAACTACTGAAGCGATTCAAACTTTCTCTCCCTAGACGTGTGTTGGTGATGTAAAGAGGGGAAGTAGGCAGTGGACCAAACCATTTTGAGGCAAAGGAGGGGGTACTCAAAATTTTTCTATAAACTTAAAACACACTTTTATGTTATTGGGGTGACCCCCCCACGGTCCCCCACTATTTCCGCCTATGGGCTTATGGGAACTGCTAGCTTAGCATTAAATCGAAAAAAGAATACCTTTGAAAAACTCTACATTGGACTTATTTGTTCTTATTTTCACAAAGCTGCTGTACATGTTAATCCATTCAGGTTTGTTCAAGACATTTTACAAACCTGTCGACCCGCCCACGTGGACAGGAAGATGCTACATGTTGTCACTGCACCCAGCTGTTGTTGGACCAAAGATGGCTCCAATGCAAACTGCTGATAAAACCAGTCTCGTTTTTAGCCATGCTGGCTCTAGAGCCTGTACATTCGTCATCTTGTACATTTCTATTTCTATTTCAGTAAATATACATGTTGCACAGCAAATACATCTTTCATGTTTTTTGAATGCGCGTTTGTTCACTTTTGATGAAGCTAGGCCTGCAGGTTGCCCCGGCTTTCAGTCTATAAGCTAAGGAAAATAAAAACTTACAATTGCTACATATGTCAGAGGTCGCACGCTGGAGCAACCAGGGGTTAAGTGTCTTGCTCAGGGACACAGGTGGATGTGTCACAGTGGGGAAGTGAACCGATGTGTCTTATCCACTGCGCCATCTGGACATCACCCCTGGACATCTCTGTAGAAGATGAAAAATGATGTTGAGGTTATCAGCTTTGGGTCTGACAACTAGCAAACAAAAGGTATCATCAAAACTTTCACTTGGTGTTTGCGTGTGTGTGTTTTAGAGGAGCTTCTGCTGGAGGACTTCGGCAGCTATCGTTCCTGTTGGCGGGTCACGTGGAGATCTCCGGTCAGGAAGATGACGAGATGTTTGATGAGACTCTGGAGGCCATGGACATCATGGGCTTCACCGAGGAGGAGAGACTAGGTACAAACTGCTCAGAGCCCACAGAACCAACGTCACAATCGAAACCCTTTACTTGAACCCACTTTGCTCGCTCAGTAGGTCTCATAAATGACCATTTGTCCATCCACCCAAACACTTTCTAAATTACCTTTTTTCCGCCTTAAAGACAAGAAGTTATTGTTCTACTGAGAATATTACCACAAAAAAACCCTCAGGAATATGAAAGAACAACATCAGGAAGTTAGAATGAACATAATTATGATTAATTATCTTAAGGTCACAGTTCAGAATCAAATTGAATTAATTTCAGGAAAGAGTGGGGAAAGAAAAATCACTGGAAAACCAAAGAGAAGCTGTCCAAATGTTCTCCAAATCTACTCCTGTCATAACAGATCCACACTTCCTATCTCCTGAACACATAAAAAACATTTCAAGAGAGCTCTGCAGCTGCCCAGCACATCTTACTGAAAAGTCTTTGATTATAACTGTGCAGCTGTATTGTGTTAGAAAATAGAAATATACGATCAGGACTCTGTACTAGAAGATATTTGTAATTTCTTCATTTGGCTCAGGCAAAAAACTCTAAGTACATTTGTAACATCATTTTAAATGTCACTCTTACTTTCCTGTTCCTCGCTGCAGGGATGTTAAAGGTGGTGTCCACTGTTCTCCAGCTGGGCAACGTCAAGATTGAGAAGGAGAGGAACAGTGAGCAGGCGACCATGCCTGACAACACGGGTAACCATTTTAAAAAAATACCAACACCAGCATTGTAATTGACCTTTTAAACATCTCTGACCTTTCCCGTGTCATGTTGCCCATCAACCCCAGCCGCCAGAAGGTGTGTCACCTGCAGGGCATCAATGTCACCGACTTCACCCGCGCCATCCTCACCCCCCGAATTAAAGTGGGCAGAGAGGTGGTGCAGAAGGCGCAGACCAAGCAGCAGGTGACAGCAAACCAAACCTCATTAACTCAGAAAATAAAGGCTCTTCTAGTATAATTACTTCTGAAATATGGTGGAGGAAAAATGGAAATACTCAAAGTATCTGAGGCTCTGAGTAAATGTACATAGTTAATGTCCTACTCTGAGCTTGAAGAAGTGTTTGTTTAACCCTTCTGTCGCATCACTATCATCCCAAAATGAATCGTAACAAAATTTACTGTCTCTCTTCACCCTTCACCCACATCCTCCTCCTCAGGCTGATTTCGCGGTGGAGGCTCTGGCTAAGGCCATGTACGAGCGCCTGTTTCGTTGGATCCTGGCCAGAGTCAACAAGACGCTGGACAAGAGTAAGAGGCAGTCGACCTCCTTCCTGGGCATCCTGGACATTGCTGGCTTTGAGATTTTTGAGGTGAATTTAAAACAAACATTTAAATACTTTGAATGTGTTGTTCATTGTATTTAGGTTGTTGTTCTAATCACTGCAACGTTTCTCTGCTTCAGGACAACTCCTTTGAGCAGCTCTGCATCAACTATACCAACGAGCGTCTGCAGCAGCTCTTCAACCACACCATGTTTGTCCTGGAGCAGGAGGAGTACAAGAGAGAGGGCATCGAGTGGAACTTCATCGACTTCGGCCTCGACCTGCAGCCCTGCATTGAGCTCATCGAGAGGCCGGTCAGGACGGACTGCACCCACACATGCATGGCCTGAAATGACTAATTATTTATAGATATATTATAGTGAATCGGGGCCCACAATATAAGGCAGATTTGCACAAATGTTAAACGCAGAAGAAAGCAATGTGACACAGTATCAAATGTAAACAACAGGCTCTGTTATGTACTCTACACCTGTAAGAACAAGCCAAGTAAGAAGTGATGCTTTTATTCTTAACTCAAAAAAGTCATATTTACAACCTTTAAAAAGCACTTACCTGCACTTCTGCCTGTATCAGTCCCCACGTGCAAACCCAACTGTGGACAAATGAGCTAACCCTGATCAAAAATAACTGCTACTGATTATCTGTGTCCCACTGTCTGCGAGAACAACCCTCCAGGCATCCTGGCCCTGCTCGACGAGGAGTGCTGGTTCCCCAAAGCCACAGATTTTACCTTCGTGGACAAGCTGCTGAACACCCACACCGGTCACGTGAAATTCTCCAAACCCAAACAACACAAAGATAAACTGATGTTCAGTGTGCTGCACTACGCCGGTAAGGTAAGGATCACTGAAGGGGAACAGTTATAGTTTAGTTTACAATAAGGCCAGTAATATTCTCTGTTTTCTTATTGTCAACAATGAACAGACCAAAACCGACAATGAATATATCTACTAACAGCTATTGTTTGTCTCAAAGCCTGATGTCTCTTCTTCCTCTGATCCTTAGAGCTCCATTGTTGTCCAAAAACATTAAAACCCATCAGTGAGCTCACTGCTGCACATGTTCCTTAATCACCATGAACACACACACTGAAGTTATTCTGACTCAGACCTGCTGCCCCAAACACTCACTAGAGCGCCACATGTGGATTCATAAAGAACTACAGTGAGCAGCCGTTGTGAGATGTTTTTAAATCTTCAGTATGAACCAATGGGCTCAGAGCTGAGCCACAGACAGGAAGTCAGGAAGTATTGATAGATGGACTGACAGAAAGAAAATATAGTTAACGACAGCTTTATCGTTAGATTATTTTTTTTTTATTTGCTATCATGATCACCGTTAACAAGCATGACTTCCATCTACACTTCCAGGTCGACTATAATGCAGATAATTGGTTGACCAAGAACATGGATCCTCTGAATGACAATGTGACGGCTCTGCTTAACAACTCCTCCAGCAACTTCATCCAGGACCTGTGGAAAGACGGTCAGTACCACATGACGGGGCAACATGTCCTCATGTAGCTTTTCAACTGTAAATCTCACCGCAAATATCTCTGGTCCTAGTAACAAAATGTGGTGTAAATCTTCCTCCATGTCAGTGGATCGAGTGGTGGGTCTGGAGACCATAACCAAGATGTCAGAGAGTTCGGTGCCCAGCTCCACTAAATCCAAGAAAGGCATGTTCCGCACAGTGGGTCAGCTGTACAAGGAGTCGCTGGGCAAGCTGATGACCACGCTGCACAACACCCAGCCCAACTTTGTCCGCTGCATCATCCCCAACCACGAGAAGAGGGTCGGTCATCTACGTTATTTGTTTTGCTCAAGCCAAAGCCAAATGAATCCATAAATGGTTTTAAGTTAAGCGACAGTCTACACAGAGATGTCTGTACACGCAATCAGTGCTTGTTGGTCTGCTGGTTGTGCTGCAGGCTGGGAAGATGGACTCCAACCTGGTGCTGGAGCAGCTCAGGTGTAACGGGGTGCTGGAGGGCATCCGAATCTGCAGACAGGGATTCCCCAACCGCATCGTGTTCCAGGAGTTCAGGCAGAGGTGAGGGAGCTGTCTGAGACCACATTCCTCAAATGTTATACTAATAATTATTCTTTAGAGGTATCAATAACAATAATCATAGTTCAGTTCATCCAGAATCTGTTTAAATAAATATAATATACAATCACCATCTGATTATTTCAAGTCTGGATTTATCCAAATAGCATCAAAGTTTATTACAAATTTAGTTTAACTAAAAGCATTAGATAACCCATATCTCTTTTTTAACCTTAAATTAAACATATTTATTTTACCTCATACCTAGATGTGTTACTCATCATTTCATTCTACAGTAAAGTGCTTCTTGTTTGTAGATATGAGATTCTGGCTGCCAATGCCATCCCAAAAGGCTTCATGGATGGGAAGCAGGCATGCTGTCTGATGGTGAGCTGGAGGGAATACTAACACAGACTACTGCTGATACCAGTAAAACTATTTTGTTTTGACAAAGGTTCATGATGCCACTGATGGTCAGAAATCACTGTATCAGTGTTACAGACCCGCATACTCACATACAGTGTTAAATGAAATTTGAGAGGATTCAACAGTTTCCAAAACTGGAATGTACTGAAATCTACCGGACTACAAACTGGATTACGACAGTGAACTTGCAAGAAGCTTAAGCACACTCCACTTCTTTTCCTCTTGTCTCCTCATCTGCTCTCCTCCAGGTAAAGCACCTGGATCTGGATCCTAACCTGTACCGTATTGGTCAGAGTAAAATGTCTTCAGGACGGGAGTTTTGGCCCAGCTGGAGAAGAGAGAGACCTCAAAACTGACCGTCGTCATATCGCCTTCCAGGCACAAGCAAGAGGCTTCTTGGGTCGCAAGTAAGAGAACAGTTAGACTGGATGTGATACACGAACAAAGTAAGAGTATCCTAATATCTCTTACTGCCTTTTGGGGGCCATGCACAAAGTACCTGTACATACACACAAACACACACACACACAACACTAATCTTTCTTTATGTATGGTTCCAGGGCTTTCAGTAAACGTCGCAGCAGCTGAGCGCCATGAAGGTCATCCAGAGGAACTGCGCCTGTTACCTCAAACTCAAGAACTGGCAGTGGTGGAGGCTCTCACTAAGGTTACAAACTCCCACACACACGCATACATTTACGGGTTTTAGAAGTGTTGATTGTACAAAATGATAATTATTGTACACCTGGCACACTTTTGGGCTCAAAACTATTTAACATTTTTATTTATTTAATACAAAGTTTAACGTGAGCAGATAACAGGTACAAGTTCAGATCCAATAGTTGTATATAGCTTGCTAACCATTTAAGGTCTTGTGTAACTTTAGCAAGTGCTAAGTGCTAACCTCCTGAAAAACTGATTGAATGTCCTACAATGGCCATCGTACAGAGACCTTTTCAGGACACATTTAAAACATTATTTTGCTCGACTGGAGGTTAGGAAAAGACAATTTAAGCTGATTTGTGGATGTGTGATGGTCTGTCGAGCTTCAGGTGAAGCCCCTGCTGCAGGTCACTAGACAAGAAGAGGAAATGGGTCAGAAAGAAGAGGAACTAAAGGCAGCAAAAGAGATGGCAACCAAGGCTGAGACTGAACTGAAGGACATCTCCCAGAAACACACGCAGGTGAAATAAATGCTAGTTTTGATCTAGTTTTTTAAACGTCTTAAAAGTACACTTTATAAAAAAATGAATTCTGTTTGTAGCTGCTGGAGGAGAGAGCCCAGCTCGAGTGAAGCTTCATGCGGAGACGGAGCTGTATGCCGAGGCTGAGGAGATGAGGGTGCGGCTGGAGGCCAAGAAGCAGGAGCTGGAGGAGGTGTGCATGAGATGGAGGCCCGGCGGAGGAGGAAGAGGATCGCAGCCTTTCCTACAGCAGGAGCGGAAGGACATGGAGCAGCAGCTAC
>NW_024040041.1:30325322-30375663 GCF_014851395.1 Micropterus salmoides | reverse complement strand
GTTACTACTACTACTACTGCTACTACTGCTGTTGTTGCTGCTCTCCAGTTCCTGATTTACGGCACAACATGCCTCCAAACAAATGTGTCAACACCAAGTGTATTGAACAGTGTAACTAAAAACATTTAAAATTTCTCACAGTACTTAACAAACAGCAGACACACAACGCACACTCTCACACACATACAATTACCAAATGAAAGTTACTAGATAAAAGTTGAGTGGTGGCAGCGAGCAGCCCTGAGTGAAGCCTCAGAGTTGCTGTCTCGTCTCTTGATGGTCCACCAGTGACCTCACCAACTTTCCATTCAGCCTCCAGAATGGCCTTACATGTAGCAGGGAGACAAGATTACAGCAATGGAGCCCAGCATCCACCTGCTATTTAGACGTTATGAGTGATGGAGGCTAATCTCCCCCCTGAACGAGATTTCAGAGCCGTTTGCGCTTGTGTCCGAGTTGAGCGGCACCGCTTCAGAGTTCATGTTTTCTGTTCAACTTGGCTTCAACTAACGAGTTCAGCTAAGTCACATTTCACATTATTTCCCCCTTTTTAAATCTCTCTCTCTCTTTCTCCGGACCGTGAGGATCATCAATTCTCTGCACGTGAGTGAAAACATACAACCCTTAACCATTTCCATCACATTGTGCCATGCTGAGCCCACAATTTTGTTTCCATCACTTAAGGGGCCCCCCGCATTCACTTTCATTCATTCCCTGAGAATTAAACTAACCTTAAACCCTAAAAGAGTGACGTATGTTGTAGGGAGTTTTCAAATAACTGATTACTCTCAGTCTATAAAATTGCAGAAAATAAAGATATATAAATTAAGCTCAACCTGACATATTGAAAATGATGGTTTTTGTCCAGACAACAGTTCAAACCCACCAAAACTCAGTTTACTATCATAGAAGACAAAATAAAACAAGCAAATTCACATTTGAAATGAGTTTTTGACATTTTAGCTTCTAATGGAAAAAAAAAAAAACAAATAACTGCTCTCTATTATAATCTTTGTCTCTCTCTCTCTTTTATTCTCCATATGTTTCATCCGCCTCGCCTCTCCCACGTCACCCGAGGTGAGTCTGGAGCGGGGAAGACAGAAACACCAAGAAGGTGATTCAGTACCTGGCTGTCGTCCCTCCTCACACAAGGCAGAAGGACGCGAATCCTGTGAGTAGAAACGGCTTCAGAAACTCCATCGAGATGTTTCAAGCAATGTTTAAAGATTGCTCTTGAAACTGGATATGCAGTACATAGCAGCCAAGTAATAATTACATCCAACAAAACAAATGACAAATAGAAGTTAAATATATCACAATGATGAATTTCAAGAACAAAAACGCCACAGCGTCAGACTTAGACATGGTGTAACTGCCCAATATTTTCTTAGTAGTGATTTGACTCTTTCAAAGACTCATAACAATCTTACCTCTTCCCCATGGCTTACATCTTTCCCAAGGTAAAAATACTCCTTAAAGTAAAAGTACTCATATGCAGTGTGAGTAGAATAATAATAAATTCTACTATTCGATTAATTAGTTGATGCAATAAAATGTACGCACATTTAATGTTGTAGCTGTTTTAGGAGCTAATTTCAAGAAGTAATGTGAAGAAGAACATTTCATACTTTTTGTTTAAGATCTCAATTTGCACAGTACTAGGAACTACAGCTATAAAATGATAGGAATATAAACAATATTAACACATTATTAGGATAATGTGCTCTGAACAAATACTACCAGCTTCCACACTAACTTTATCAGCTATCAAATTAATTAAAATAAATTTATGATGGCATGAAATTCATTGCTCATGGAGAAAATAAAACTTTAAGTTAAAAGCAGAGTCCCAATTCGATGCTGGGTCTGTTTTTTATATAAGTTCTATGGTGTATAAAACCTCTTAAGCTGCTTAGATCGTGCATACACATATAATTTTTAAAAAACAAATGTCATTATGGAGATGCTACATATCGTAGGATCAGTTAGATTCTCCACAATTCAGTCATACAGTTCATTTTACGGAAACAAAAGTTTATTTTGAAGCAGTCATAAAGTCAGCAACACTCTCCGGCCACTGTATTAGGTACAACTGTTCAATGCTTGTTAACACAAATAGCTTCATCCCTTTCTACGGCAGTCTAAATGTTTCTCTCGCTCTAGATCAAATGAATGATTCATATTTTTATACAAATAATATTCATTCTGGTTGAAACAAACAAAGTAATAGGAGCTTATTTACCATTTTGCTGAGAAAGAGTATTTGTGGGAAAGGATTAAAGGCCTTTCCCAGATATAGGCAGGGTGAGTTCAGGGACTTAAGTAGGGCTGGGCAATAAAACAATAATGATGATTATCAATAATATAATTTTCCTCAATAACAATTTAATAAATATTCAATATATCGTCAATAAACATTTGCTTATATTCATTTGAAACAAACAAATTAGCACTTCATTTGTCTATTAAAATATTAATTTTGTTGAGGAAAAGAGGCCTGAAAGATTAACTAATCATATTTGTTGGAAAAGATAATGGTTTTGAATGTGCTAACTCAGATTTGTGAAGTGATCCACTGTATCAAGTGTTTGTCACATTCTGACCATAAAGAAGTTTAAACACATAATTAAGTTATAATATAATAATTTTCACTCAGGAGCAAAAATCTGCTTTTAAACTTGAAAGAAATGATTTGACTTTCATCCTGATAATTATCGATATCGAATGATATGAAATGTTTTTATCGTGATAACATTTTTGGCCATGTCGCCCAGCCCTAGATTTAAGCAAATAAAAGCTCGGGCTATTAATTGAAGTTTTACGGTATTCCAAGGAATAATTGTACACAGTATGAATTAATCGAAAACTAATTAAATTAACATTGTGTGCTTTACAGTGTATCTCTGCAGTGGTCATGTTTGTTTTTAGCCAACAAATATATTATGTGTGTCAGTTTCAGTTTAAATGCATTATACATTGTTTTTGCTGGAAGTATCTTCGGCTCCATAATGAATTTCCTCAGTGTAATAATAAATAAAATGTTACGTATGTTGTGATGTTAGCTTGAAGCTGTTCCACATTTTAGCAAACTTAACCGCTAAAAGTTTGGTTACTATCATATGAAAGACAGAGCCTTCATTTGAAACTGTACTAACTCATTTAAATGTGATGAACTACACTGTATCAGAGCACAAAATATTAAATCACATATTCTACTGTGCATGACAGGATTCAGTGGCTGCAGCTGTGGTCAAGGTGAGGACAGATTGTTGTTGTCTGTGCGTCTGCTGCTGCTGGAGCTTCTAATTGTTCTCACATCTATGACTGAAGATTTCTTTTTAAATCATAAAATAGCAGCGATTTCAGCAAAACAGGTGCAGGGAATGGAAAATGATCGTACTTACAAATGACCATTGAGCCAAGTCTTCATATCTTTCCAACAAGTTACAGCTGCTGTTCGCTCAGCTGCATATAATCCAGTGAAGAACTATCTGTGGTTTGTTTAGTTTTAAGGTTTAATGATGCTTGACCTCTGGTCCTGCTGCTCTGCTGCTTTTCAAGCTGTCATGCGGGCAGCCAATTTTGGGGAGATGCTAAATGTAGTACCTTCTTAAAAAGAAGACAAGTAAGTTGAAGATTCATTGAGTTTCTAACCAGTTTGTGTTCCTGTGTCTTTCTGCAGCCGCCACAGCAGCAGGGGGGATCTCTGGCCTACGTAAGTGTAAACTCTTTTACACTACTTAAAATTGAATGTGTCAGTCTTACATCTTGGTATGTATGTATTCAATTTAACGTGCTTATCGGCTGTCATGTGCATGTCTACTGTTAAATACACAGAATAGATAGATACACATAATATCGAGGGAACGATCATGAACATATTTAAATGATTATGGTATATTTGCAAGGATCTGCACCAAACAATTTATTTTTTATTGTAGAATAATTTTTGTAGACCAGGACATCTCTGCAGCACAACAATATTTAATTCAAAATAGTATTTTACAGGGTTCCCGCGACCCTGTAGGCAGGATAAGCGGTTGAAGATGGATGGATGGATGGATTTCTGACACACATTTTGCTTTTAACGACTACTGCAAATCTTATCAAAACGTTGCGATTCACGTTGCGATTTTGATAAGATTTCGATTCATTGTTCAGCCCTAATATAGTGCAATAATAATAATAATCAACACATTTATTTATAGAGCACTTTTCAAAATCCATGTTACAAAGTGCTTCACAAGGGCAGAAATATAAAACACAGTTAAAAACCAGAAAAAGAGTTGAGGCAGATAAAAACCATGGAATGAAAATACAGTAAAACGAAAATTTTATTTAAATATAATCACTAAAAGGTCAGATATAAGCAGGGCGAGAGGCAACGATCTTTTAAAGCAACAGTGAATTTCTGTAAAAGTTTAAAGAGGCTAAAACAGGAGTGATGTGATCACGTTTCTTTGTTCTGGTCAAAAGCCTGCCAGCTGAGGTCTATACAGTCTGGAGTGGATCAATAGATTTATGGTTCAAGCAAGTAAAAATGTGTGTAACCTTGTTATGGGTTGAAGGGGGAGCTGGAGAAGCAGCTGCTGCAGGCTAATCCCATCCTGGAGGCGTTTGGAAACGCCAAAACCATCAAGAACGATAACTCCTCAAGATTTGTAAGTTTTTAATCTGTTTCTAAGTCAGCGCTTTGACTTTGACTCACCACAGTAGTTAATGGTGTCATGTAGCTGCTGTTGTCTCCTCTGTCCACAGGGCAAGTTCATCAAGCTCAACTTTGATGTGACTGGCTATCTTGTTGGGGCTAATATTGACACCTGTATCCTTTTGATCAAATGTGTTAAAAATAACATAAAAATGATCTCAAAATAATATGCCTAGTGCCACTGTAACTGAAAACAGACATGGTTATCTACTTAACCCTCTCCTGACCCGAACAGACCTGCTGGAGAAGTCTCGCTGTATTCGTCAGGCCAACACTGAGAGAGCCTTTCACATCTTCTATTACATGGTGGCAGGGGCCAAAGACAAGCTGAGGGGTGAGCAGCTACAATATGAGCAAGATAAAAACACTATTTTTACTGTAAGATGGGTTTATAGAGTGAAAATAAAATATCAAGGAAATTGTAGCTTAGCTGTCTTACCCAGAGTGAGGTAAGATAAAACATCTGGTACTAAAATAGGTCTGTTTAGCCTAGCTCTGTATCAAGACTGAAGGCAGGGACAAGGGTGTAAATTTCATCTAACCATTGGGGGGGGGCAATAAACATAAACTTTCTCAAGCGAAAAAAGGGGCCACAAATAATAAAGCCAAAGTTGTAATTGCGCAGGATATGTGTACACAGAGGGAAGTCTTACTGCTATTAGTAGTGTAATATGGATAATATTACATACATATATGTATAATATGTACCTAGTCTTTTTACCATTGGTCAGTCACGGCCAAATTAGCTGAAAAGCAGCCTATTCCAGTCCAGAGGAGATCGATTGGCACATCTCTAGCTGTAGTGGGTGACTTACTATCAACAAGCTATTAGAAAGGCTACCAAACAAACTAGGTTACATTACAATAGGTAACATAGGACTCAAGGAAAAATACATCAGTTATCATATTTTTTTGTCATGATTTTATTAATTAATTTATATTAATTTATTAATGACTCTGCATCCTCTGTATTAAAGAGAAAGAATCACTTCATCTGATGTTTCAAGTGAATAAAACAGCCGTGCCAGCCTACTAAACGTTACTGGAGTTCCACAACTACTGAAGCGATTCAAACTTTCTCTCCCTATGGACTGTGTGTTGGTGATGTAAAGAGGGGAAGTAGGCAGTGGACCAAACCATTTTGAGGCAAAGGAGGGGGTACTCAAAATTTTTCTATAAACTTAAAACACACTTTTATGTTATTGGGGTGACCCCCCCACGGTCCCCCACTATTTCCGCCTATGGGCTTATGGGAACTGCTAGCTTAGCATTAAATCGAAAAAAGAATACCTTTGAAAAACTCTACATTGGACTTATTTGTTCTTATTTTCACAAAGCTGCTGTACATGTTAATCCATTCAGGTTTGTTCAAGACATTTTACAAACCTGTCGACCCGCCCACGTGGACAGGAAGATGCTACATGTTGTCACTGCACCCAGCTGTTGTTGGACCAAAGATGGCTCCAATGCAAACTGCTGATAAAACCAGTCTCGTTTTTAGCCATGCTGGCTCTAGAGCCTGTACATTCGTCATCTTGTTACATTTCTATTTCTATTTCAGTAAATATACATGTTGCACAGCAAATACATCTTTCATGTTTTTTGAATGCGTGTTTGTTCACTTTTGATGAAGCTAGGCCTGCAGGTTGCCCCGGCTTTCAGTCTATAAGCTAAGGATAAAAATAAAAACTTACAATTGCTACATATGTCAGAGGTCGCACGCCTCTGGAGCAACCAGGGGTTAAGTGTCTTGCTCAGGGACACAATGGTGGATGTGTCACAGTGGGGAATTGAACCGATGTGTCTTATCCACTGCGCCATCTGGACATCACCCCCTGGACATCTCTGTAGAAGATGAAAAATGATGTTGAGGTTATCAGCTTTGGGTCTGACAACTAGCAAACAAAAGGTATCATCAAAACTTTCACTTGGTGTGTTTGCGTGTGTGTGTTTTAGAGGAGCTTCTGCTGGAGGACTTCGGCAGCTATCGTTTCCTTTTGGCGGGTCACGTGGAGATCTCCGGTCAGGAAGATGACGAGATGTTTGATGAGACTCTGGAGGCCATGGACATCATGGGCTTCACCGAGGAGGAGAGACTAGGTACAAACTGCTCAGAGCCCACCAGAACCAACGTCACAATCGAAACCCTTTACTTGAACCCACTTTGCTCGCTCAGTAGGTCTCATAAATGACCATTTGTCCATCCACCCAAACACTTTCTAAATTACCTTTTTTCCGCCTTAAAGACAAGAAGTTATTGTTCTACTGAGAATATTACCACAAAAAAAACCCTCAGGAATATGAAAGAACAACATCAGGAAGTTAGAATGAACATAATCTTATGATTAATTATCTTAAGGTCACAGTTCAGAATCAAATTGAATTCATTTCAGGAAAGAGTGGGGAAAGAAAAATCACTGGAAAACCAAAGAGAAGCTGTCCAAATGTTCTCCAAATCTACTCCTGTCATAACAGATCCACACTTCCTATCTCCCTGAACACATAAAAAACATTTCAAAGAGAGCTCTGCAGCTGCCCAGCACATCTTACTGAAAAGTCTTTGATTATACTAACTGTGCAGCTGTATTGTGTTAGAAAATAGAAATATATGATCAGGACTCTGTACTAGAAGATATTTATAATTTCATCATTTGGCTCAGGCAAAAAACTCTAAGTACATTTGTAACATCATTTTAAATGTCACTCTTACTTTCCTGTTCCTCGCTGCAGGGATGTTAAAGGTGGTGTCCACTGTTCTCCAGCTGGGCAACGTCAAGATTGAGAAGGAGAGGAACAGTGAGCAGGCGACCATGCCTGACAACACGGGTAACCATTTTTAAAAAATACCAACACCAGCATTGTAATTGACCTTGTAAACATCTCTGACCTTTCCCGTGTCATGTTGCCCATCAACCCCAGCCGCCCAGAAGGTGTGTCACCTGCAGGGCATCAATGTCACCGACTTCACCCGCGCCATCCTCACCCCCGAATTAAAGTGGGCAGAGAGGTGGTGCAGAAGGCGCAGACCAAGCAGCAGGTGACAGCAAACCAAACCTCATTAACTCAGAAAATAAAGGCTCTTCTAGTATAATTACTTCTGAAATATGGTGGAGGAAAAATGGAAATACTCAAAGTATCTGAGGCTCTGAGTAAATGTACATAGTTAATGTCCTACTCTGAGCTTGAAGAAGTGTTTGTTTAACCCTTCTGTCGCATCACTATCATCCCAAAATGAATCGTAACAAATAATTTTACTGTCTCTCTTCACCCTTCACCCACATCCTCCTCCTCCAGGCTGATTTCGCGGTGGAGGCTCTGGCTAAGGCCATGTACGAGCGCCTGTTTCGTTGGATCCTGGCCAGAGTCAACAAGACGCTGGACAAGAGTAAGAGGCAGTCGACCTCCTTCCTGGGCATCCTGGACATTGCTGGCTTTGAGATTTTTGAGGTGAATTTAAAACAAACATTTAAATACTTTGAGTGTTTGTTTCATTGTATTTAGGTTGTTGTTCTAATCACTGCAACGTTTCTCTGCTTCAGGACAACTCCTTTGAGCAGCTCTGCATCAACTATACCAACGAGCGTCTGCAGCAGCTCTTCAACCACACCATGTTTGTCCTGGAGCAGGAGGAGTACAAGAGAGAGGGCATCGAGTGGAACTTCATCGACTTCGGCCTCGACCTGCAGCCCTGCATTGAGCTCATCGAGAGGCCGGTCAGGACGGACTGCACCCACACATGCATGGCCTGAAATGACTAATTATTTATAGATATATTTATAGTGAATCGGGGCCCACAATTATAAGGCAGATTTGCACAAATGTTAAATGCAGAAGAAAGACACCGTATCAAATGCAAAAAACAGGCTCTGTTTATGTACTCTACACCTGTAAGAACAAGCCAAGCAAGAAGTGATGCTTTTATTCTTAACTCAAAAAAGTCATATTTACAACCTTTAAAAAGCACTTACCTGCACTGCCTGTATCAGTCCCCACGTGCAAACCCAACTGTGGACAAATGAGCTAACCCTGATCAAAAATAACTGCTACTGATTATCTGTGTCCTTCACTGTCCTGCAGAACAACCCTCCAGGCATCCTGGCCCTGCTCGACGAGGAGTGCTGGTTCCCCAAAGCCACAGATTTTACCTTCGTGGACAAGCTGCTGAACACCCACACCGGTCACGTGAAATTCTCCAAACCCAAACAACACAAAGATAAACTGATGTTCAGTGTGCTGCACTACGCCGGTAAGGTAAGGATCACTGAAGGGGAACAGTTATAGTTTAGTTTACAATAAGGCCAGTAATATTCTCTGTTTTCTTATTGTCAACAATGAACAGACCAAAACCGACAATGAATATATCTACTAACAGCTATTGTTTGTCTCAAAGCCTGATGTCTCTTCTTCCTCTGATCCTTAGAGCTCCATTGTTGTCCAAAAACATTAAAACCCATCAGTGAGCCTCACTGCTGCACATGTTCCTTAATCACCATGAACACACACACTGAAGTTTATTCTGACTCAGACCTGCTGCCCCAAACTCACTAGAGCGCCACATGTGGATTCATAAAGAACTACAGTGAGCAGCCGTTGTGAGATGTTTTTAAATCTTCAGTATGAACCAATGGGCTCAGAGCTGAGCCACAGACAGGAAGTCAGGAAGTATTGATAGATGGACTGACAGAAAGAAAAATATAGTTAACGACAGCTTTATCGTTAGATTATTTTTTTTTTATTTGCTATCATGATCACCGTTAACAAGCATGACTTCCATCTACACTTCCAGGTCGACTATAATGCAGATAATTGGTTGACCAAGAACATGGATCCTCTGAATGACAATGTGACGGCTCTGCTTAACAACTCCTCCAGCAACTTCATCCAGGACCTGTGGAAAGACGGTCAGTACCACATGACGGGGCAACATGTCCTCATGTAGCTTTTCAACTGTAAATCTCACCGCAAATATCTCTGGTCCTAGTAACAAAATGTGGTGTAAATCTTCCTCCATGTCAGTGGATCGAGTGGTGGGTCTGGAGACCATAACCAAGATGTCAGAGAGTTCGGTGCCCAGCTCCACTAAATCCAAGAAAGGCATGTTCCGCACAGTGGGTCAGCTGTACAAGGAGTCGCTGGGCAAGCTGATGACCACGCTGCACAACACCCAGCCCAACTTTGTCCGCTGCATCATCCCCAACCACGAGAAGAGGGTCGGTCATCTACGTTTATTTGTTTTGCTCAAGCCAAAGCCAAATGAATCCATAAATGGTTTTAAGTTAAGCGACAGTCTACACAGAGATGTCTGTACACGCAATCAGTGCTTGTTGGTCTGCTGGTTGTGCTGCAGGCTGGGAAGATGGACTCCAACCTGGTGCTGGAGCAGCTCAGGTGTAACGGGGTGCTGGAGGGCATCCGAATCTGCAGACAGGGATTCCCCAACCGCATCGTGTTCCAGGAGTTCAGGCAGAGGTGAGGGAGCTGTCTGAGACCACATTCCTCAAATGTTATACTAATAATTATTCTTTAGAGGTATCAATAACAATAATCATAGTTCAGTTCATCCAGAATCTGTTTAAATAAATATAATATACAATCACCATCTGATTATTTCAAGTCTGGATTTATCCAAATAGCATCAAAATTTATTACAAATTTAGTTTAACTGACATAAAAGCATTAGATAACCCATATCTCTTTTTTAACCTTAAATTAAACATATTTATATTTTTTACCTCATACCTAGATTGTGTTACTCATCATTTCATTCTACAGTAAAGTGTTTTCTTGTTTGTAGATATGAGATTCTGGCTGCCAATGCCATCCCAAAAGGCTTCATGGATGGGAAGCAGGCATGCTGTCTGATGGTGAGCTGGAGGGAATACTAACACAGACTACTGCTGATACCAGTAAAACTAATTTGTTTTGACAAAGGTTCATGATGCCACTGATGGTCAGAAATCACCTGTATCAGTGTTACAGACCCGCATACTCACATACAGTGTTAAATGAAATTTGAGAGGATGTCAACAGTTTCCAAAACTGGAATGTACTGAAATCTACCGGACTACAAACCTGGATTACGACAGTGAACTTGCAAGAAGCTTTAAGCACACTCCACTTCTTTTCCTCTTGTCTCCTCATCTGCTCTCCTCCAGGTAAAGCACCTGGATCTGGATCCTAACCTGTACCGTATTGGTCAGAGTAAAATGTTCTTCAGGACGGGAGTTTTGGCCCAGCTGGAGGAAGAGAGAGACCTCAAACTGACCGTCGTCATCATCGCCTTCCAGGCACAAGCAAGAGGCTTCTTGGGTCGCAAGTAAGAGAAACAGTTAGACTGGATGCTGATACACGAACAAAGTAAGAGTATCCTAATATCTCTTACTGCCTTTTGGGGGCCCACTGCACAAAGTACCTGTACATACACACAAACACACACACACACACACACACTTAATCTTTCTTTATGTATGGTTCCAGGGCTTTCAGTAAACGTCAGCAGCAGCTGAGCGCCATGAAGGTCATCCAGAGGAACTGCGCCTGTTACCTCAAACTCAAGAACTGGCAGTGGTGGAGGCTCTTCACTAAGGTTACAAACTCCCACACACACACGCATACATTTACAGGTTTTTAGAAGTGTTGATTGTGCAAATATGATAATTATTGTACACCTGGCAACACTTTTTGGGCTCAAAACTATTTAACATTTTTATTTATTTAATACAAAGTTTTAACTTTGATAACAGTGTTACAAGTTCAGATCCAATAGTTGTTCATATTAGCTTGCTAACCATTTAAGGTCTTGTGTAACTTTAGCAAGTGCTAAGTGCTAACCTCCCTGAAAAACTGATTCTGAATGTCCTACAATGGCCATCGTACAGAGACCTTTTCAGGACACATTTAAAACATTATTTTGCTCGACTGGAGGTTAGGAAAAGACAATTTAAGCTTGATTTGTGGATGTGTGATGTGTCTGTCGACGCTTCAGGTGAAGCCCCTGCTGCAGGTCACTAGACAAGAAGAGGAAATGGGTCAGAAAGAAGAGGAACTAAAGGCAGCAAAAGAGATGGCAACCAAGGCTGAGACCGAACTGAAGGACATCTCCCAGAAACACACGCAGGTGAAATAAATGCTAGTTTTTATCTAGTTTTTTAACCGTCTTAAAAGTACACTTTCATAAAAAAATGAATTCTGTGTTTGTAGCTGCTGGAGGAGAGAGCCCAGCTCGAGTTGAAGCTTCATGCGGAGACGGAGCTGTATGCCGAGGCTGAGGAGATGAGGGTGCGGCTGGAGGCCAAGAAGCAGGAGCTGGAGGAGGTGCTGCATGAGATGGAGGCCCGGCTGGAGGAGGAAGAGGATCGCAGCCTTTCCCTACAGCAGGAGCGGAAGGACATGGAGCAGCAGCTACAGGTAGACACACATCATTATTATTATTATTAAAACTAAAGACATTATTATTAACACAAAGAGTGCAGAGCATGTTAATTAGCTCAGTTTGTGGGAGACTTGGTTTGGGAACCGGAGGGTTGCTGGTTCGAGTCCAGCCAAACGACTGTCAAAGGTGCCCCTGAGCAAGGCCCTGAATTAGGATGTGTTAAATTCAGAGAACAAAACAAATTTCCCCTTGAATCAATAAAGTATAACAAAACAAATTAAGGGCTTTAAGCACATGAAACGCAGCAAATTCTCATATTTGAGATGCTGGAACCAACAAACATCCGGCATTTTCATTCCATAAATAATTACAATTATTACAACTAAGTAATTAAATAGTTATGATAATAATAATAAACTTTATTTGTAATGTACCTTTTATACACAAAATGGTGCTCTAGGTGCTTATAGATACGAACATTAAAATATTTAAATTTTAAACATTTAAAAGGAAGATAATAAACAGTTAAGACAGTGTTTATCATGACCATAACGATTTCCGCATCTTAATAACTTTAATCTTCTCAAATTCAGCAGAACTGTACATAATCAAAAATGTCTGGTGTAATAATGTACAGCAGCAGCAAATGTTTGCAACTCTGTGGTTTAATGAGTCTTATCTTCATGTTGAATTAGTTTTAAGTTGAGTTACATGCTTCCATTCCATTGTACCTGAGCTGTAAGCAGTTTTTTTTTTAAATGTGCGCTCCTTTTATTTGATGTTTATTTTTCCTGCAGCTAATGGAGTCCCACATACGGGAGGAAGAAGACGCTCGGCAGAAGCTGCAGCTGGAGAAAGTGGCTGTGGAGGGAAAAGTGAAGAAAATGGAGGAGGACATTCTTGTCATGGAGGACCAGAACAACAAACTGCAGAAGGTAATAAGATGCAGTTTTGTTTATTAGGTCGGTGTTTAATATACGATACACTCTGTACTCGCGTGCTTTTGTTTCCTTTTCAGGAACGAAAGCTTCTGGAGGAGAGGTTGGCTGACATGAGCTCCAACCTGGCAGAGGAGGAGGAGAAGTCCAAGAATCTGACCAAACTCAAG
The DNA here is from genome assembly GCF_014851395.1 of Micropterus salmoides. NCBI lineage: Eukaryota > Metazoa > Chordata > Actinopteri > Centrarchiformes > Centrarchidae > Micropterus > Micropterus salmoides. The sequence continues at coordinate 30,362,475 of NW_024040041.1, read as the reverse complement.
ACCAAACACGAGTCTATGATCTCAGACCTGGAGGGTCAGTCAGCACAACCAAAATACTTCATCTGCTCATGTCTAATATACAAATACACTGCACTATAAATACAAACAATCATAAGTAATCATAAGGTGTACGGACGTTAGTTAAAGCTGAAGCTCAGAGTAGGAGTTATTTCTGGAACTCTTTGGTCTCCTTTGTAAAAACGAAAAAGTATTTTCACCTGTAATTTTGAATTTAAATGGAATTAATCTTCTAGGATGGCAAAGAGTTCATGTTGAAGTCCTCTACTTTTGATTTATTGAGTTGTGAAGGTGACTGTGATATTAATTGGCGGAACTTACAGGACTTTGCAGGACTTGAAGAGCCTTTGATACCAAATGGGATAGATAATTAGTTTGAGTCCCAAAAACACCTCCTGTAAAATCGTTTATGAAGCAGTCTGTTGAGTGTGTTCCTCCTCTGTGTGTGTGCAGTGCGTATGAAGAAGGAGGAGAAGGGTCGTCTGGACATGGAGAAAGCCAAGAGGAAGGTGGAGGCTGAGTTGGCCGACCTCCAGGACCAGCACGCTGACCTGCAGGCCCAACTAGACGAGCTCCGAGCTCAGCTGGCCGCCAAGGAAGAGGAGCTCCAGGCCACACAGGCTCGGTGAGAGGAACTACGTGTATGATGTTCATAACAGCCAACTATACAATAAAAATAAAACAATCAGTAATGATTTAGTGATTCTTTGAGCCCTAAAAACAGAGTTTATCCTGAGGGTGGCGCTAGAGATATTTGTTTTAAGGGCTGCACCACTGAAAAGACTACAGGATCACCAAAAACAGTAAGGTTAAGCCTTTGTCGACCACGAATATCCACGTGATCCAGATGGAAATCTGGTCATAAGTTCATGTGAACAAACAATTAAAACATTTAATTGTAATTGGCCAGGTGTGCAGCTGAAGGATGCAAAAAAACCTGTGGTCTGCAACATTAAAGTGCATCGCCACGATCTGCCATGAATGCCTTCTAGAAAAGAGTGTCTGAAAGTGTGCACTGGTTTTAATCTCCCTTTAAGTGTGACCATTCAGAACAGATATAAACAAGATCACCTCAGATGACAACGATAAAGTTCATTACGAGCATATTAAGATGTGTGGGACCTTTAAAATAAAGCTTAACAGTCTTTTCAGTCTTCGAACATGAAATACTGAACACATGCCATCAGTACCCTTAGTCGTAGCTAGCCCTTTATACGTCATTCCCACTAATGGCACAAAAAAAGTTCTCCTGTGATGTGAATTTGTGATTGAAGCGCTTTGATTCTCAAACACATTTCCACTCAGACAAGAATGAAACTCCTGAAGTTAGATGAAGAGTCCGGTGTAAAGATATTAGAAAGTAAATTAGAACCTTTTTTGTGTCTACAGCTTGGAGGAGGAGAGCAATCACCGTGGGGCGGCGGTGAAGCGGGTTCGGGAGCTGGAGGTACTGCTCTCAGAACTGCAGGAGGACCTGGAGGCAGAGAGGGCAGCGAGGGGGAAGGTGGAGGCGGCTCGGCGGGATCTCGGAGAGGAGTTGAATGCTTTACGCACAGAGCTGGAGGACAGTCTGGATACCACCGCTGCCCAGCAAGAGCTACGGTCTGTATGATGTATTATATCCTACAGACACGACCTCTGATTGATCCACACATTTTAGTGTTTAATCAATTACTGTCCCCTCCAAAAGTAAGGTACGGCAAATTCCTTTGTTTTTTGTTCTTCACTGAAGACATTTGGGTTTAAGATCAAAAGATGAGTATGAGACAAGAGTTCAGAATTTCAGCTTTTATTTCCTGGTATTCACATCTAGATGTGTTAAAAAAACTTAGGACATATCACCGTCTGTATTAGACCACAGCATTCTTAGGTGAGCAAAAGTAATGGAACAAATAATCTTAAAGTAAATAACATTTAATATTTGGTTACATAACCTTTGCTTGCAATAACTGCCTCAAGCCTGCGACCCATCAGAATCACCAAACTGTTGCATTCTTCATTTGTGAAGCTATTCCAGGATTTTACCGCAGCTTCTTTCAGTTCTTGTTTGTTTCGGGGTGTTTCTCCCTTCAGTCTCCTCTTAAGGAGGTGAAATGCAGCTCTATTGGGTTAAGGTCAGCTGATTGACTTGGCCAGTCTAAAACCTTTTTTCCCCCTGATGAAGTCCTTTGTTTTGTTGGCAGTGTGCTTTGGCTCATTGTCCTGCTGCATGATAAACTTCCTCCCCATTAGTTTAAATGTATTTCTCTGTAAATTGGCAGACAAAATGTTTCTGTCCACTTCTGAATTCATTCTGCTGCGACCATCATCAGTTACATCATCAATAAATATTAAACAGCCTGATACAGAAGCAGCCATGCCATGACATCACCTCCACCATGCTTCACAGATGAGCTTCGGATCATAAGCAGTTCCTTTCTTTCTCCACACTTTGGCCTTTCCATCACTTTGCTAGAGATTAATCTTGGTCTCATCAGTCCATCAGATTGTGTTGCAGAACTTTTGCGGCTCATCTCTGTACTTCTTTGCAAATTTCAATCTGTCCTTCTGATTCTTCCTGCTGATGAGTGGTTTGCATCTTGTGGTGTGGCCTCTATATTTCTGCTCTCTGAGTCTTCTTCCAACAGTGGATTGTGATACCTTCACCCTGCACTGTGGAGGTCGCTGGTGATTACGCTTACACTTACTGATGTTTTGGGGGTTTTCTTCACAGCTCTCATGATATTTCTGTCATCAACTACTGTTGTTTTCCTTGGCTGACCTGTTGGACGTCTGTTGCTCAGGACACCAGTAGTTTCTTTCTTTTTCAGGACAATCCAAATTGTTGTGCTTGCTATGCCCAATGTTTGTCCAATGGCTCTGGTCGATTTCCCTTCTTTTCTCAGCTTGACAACGGCTTGCTTTTCTCCCATAGACAGCTCTCTGGTCTTCATGTTGGTTTATCCTCTTTAACAGGAAATGCAGTCTTTAAAGGTTTGAACCAAGGATGAAAACTTAGACTAGTCATGCAGAGCTATTTAATGTTTGGACAATCACCCTAAAAGGCAACATCTGGGCAACAAGAAACATCTGTCAGTCACATGTTCATTATTTTGCAATGCTGACTCCTGAATGTTTTAAAATTAGGACTACAATCATGTCTACCAAAAATGCCCTTCCTCAAGCACTGAAAAAGCCATAGTAGGCCTGCAAAGGTGATGTGTCATGGCTGTGTCCCATTAATCATCACTGCTGCATTAGCTCAGCTAATATCATTATATTATTGAAATAGATGTGATTCATGTGAACATTAGGTAGAATCACACTAACATGTAAACGTTTGATTTTATTCATGCCGAATCCATCATGAACTTCTGTAAAGTTGAATAGGTAGTGTTTGTTTTGGGAAAGACGTTTTATCTTTAGTGAACCTATTGTAGAAGTTGCAACTGGTGTTTCAAAAATATGTGTCTGCAGCTCTCTGAAATCCTTTAGAAAGAAAGAAAGAAAGTGCAGTGCATAAACCTTCCTAAGAAAAAGGGCAAAATGACATACTGTTTTACATTCTACATTTTATACAAAATAAAAGCCAAATCTTAGCTTAATAACTAACAGTGTCATCTGCATAAAAGTGGATGTACGTAAGCCTGTCACAAGCTGGTAGCCAAAGCTGGTAGCCAAAGCTCTACGCTGTGTTCCTCTGGATGTGTTGTGGTGATGTGGTGTGTGTGTGTGTGTATATGTGACCGTCAGGGCGAAGCGTGAGCAGGAGGTGGCCATGCTGAAAAAAGCCATGGAGGACGAGGGGCGGAGCCACGAGGCCCAAATCCAGGACCTCAGGCAGAAACACAGCCAGGCTGTGGAGGAGCTCAATGAACAGCTGGAGCAGGCCAAGAGGGTACACACACACACTCACACACACACACACACACACACACACACACACACACACACACAGTTTATTCCCTTAGGCCTTGTATGTTGTGACCAGTGTACTTCTAAGTCATTTAAAAAACAACTTTTACTCACTTAGCATCACATCTCTCCGTCCAGGTGAGAGCTGGTCTGGAGAAAGCCAAGCAGGTTCTGGAGAAGGAGTCGGCAGATATGAGCGCCGACCTGCGATCCCTCGCCAGCGCAAAACAGGAAGTGGAGCACAAGAAGAAGAAGGTGGAGGGTCAGCTGAATGACCTGAACTCGCGCTTCAATGAGAGCGAGCGGCAGAGGACCGAGCTGGGGGAGCGAGTCTCCAAGATGACTGTGAGTCACAAAATACCAATGAAATGACACTGTAGCACTGAATTCTGCCTGCATCCAAAGTATACTGTATATCAAGGGGTCCAGCAACACTGAAAGTTAAACAGTAACCAACTGAAAATAATAAAGCTGTTTTAACCAGCAGTCATCTTTTTTTCGTTCTACTGCTAAAATTGTGAGAGAGAGTGTGAAAGACAAAATTTGGGAATTAAATGTACCTTTCTTTCTCGCTCTCTTTTTTTTCTCTTCATCTTCTCCAGATGGAGCTGGACAGTGTGACGAGTGTGTTGAACGAGGCGGAGGGCAAGAACATCAAGCTGAGTAAAGAGGTCTCCACTCTGACCTCTCAGCTCCACGATGCACAGGTGAGGGACAACACAAACAAACACCAGTAAATGGATGTGTCTCCAGATTTGACCTTGTAGGTTTTGCCACACGAGTGTCGAGGCAAACATGCACTAACAAGAGTCATGCTAGCACAGCAGTGCTTTGAGCTACATGCTAACATACTCACAATGACAATGCTAACATGTTGATGTTTAGCAGGAGTAAAGTTTACCATGTCCACCATCTTAACTAAGAATGTTAGCATGCTAATGTTTGCTAATTAACACAAAACCCGAACTGTTGAGACCGATACTTAAACGACAAAAAAGGTTGATTATCAGTTGTCCCACAGCAACATACAAGACCGTTTTCCAGAACAACACATATGTCTCGTCCCCAAAACAACATGTAAGAGGCAAGTACCAGACCTTAGGTATGTTATGAAAGTCACGTGATCTAATTCACGTTTAACATGTATTAAACGTTGTTAAGCAGTCGTAGTTTGTTTAGGTTTAGGCAACAAAACCACTTGATTAGGTTTAGGAAAAGATGGTGCTTTGGGTTAAGTCATGCCATTATCTACAAAACTTTTTTTAAACATGTCAACATGAGTTTACTTCACTCATCCATCCAAACCACCACCTCCTTACATGGACTTTGGCGCTCTTTATACTACAGCACTTGACTTCTTCTGCCACTAGAGGTCGCGGCCTAACAAAATACGTAAAAAAGAGTCATAATAAGCTCTATAATAATTGATCTTTATGGCTGTTTTTCTGGTGAGGACGAGCTGGAATGTCCTTCATTTTACGGGTTTGGAGAATTTGACAAACTTTAAACTTTGACCTGATAACGGCGCTAGTTAAAAAAATCAAGCGCTCAAATTGATTTCAGATCACCCTCTAGGGACTATGAATATGTGTACTAAATTGCACTGCTATCCTTCCAAAGTGACGCTAAAGGAAAAGTCAGTGAATTACCAAAGTTGTCAGGATACATCTTCTGGAAACCGTGAATGCATATACAAAATATGGTGCCAATCCATTAAGTAGATGTTGAGATATTTTTCAGAATAAGTGAAACCTGTGAACCACTGGTGGTGCTAGAGGAAAAGTCAGAGGATCATCAAAGTAATTTTGATTTATTGTGTAAGGACCTTGTATATCTGTTTTAAAGTCGTTTCAAGATATTTCACACTGAACCACAAATGTCAACCTCCTGGTGGTGCTAGAGGAAAAGTCACCTATGTCAGGTGATGATCACCTAAGTCAGTAGGACTCGTCTCCTGTGGACCACGAATGTCTGAACAAAATTATACTAATTTTGGAGATATTTCAGTCTGAACTGATGCGGTGGATTAAAATAAATTGCTGTCAACTGACACCTTTCTTCACATCTCCTCCCGTCTCCTCGTCCTTCTCCTCCAGGAGCTGCTGTCAGAGGAGACTCGTCAGAAGCTGAATCTGTCCGGACGTCTGCGTCAGATGGAGGAAGACAGGAACAGCCTGATGGAGCAGCTGGAGGAGGAGACTGAGGCCAAAAGGGCCGTGGAGAGGCAGGTCTCCAGCCTTAACATGCAGGTCAGTAACGTCAGAAAGATGTGAAATCTGAACTAAGTGAGAGAAGTCAGAGACAAATCAGTGGTGTTTTTGAGACTTTTGTGAATACCCTGTAGAAACATGACATACTCCTAAGCTCCCACTGGTCCACCTTCTACCAGGTGTCTGACTACAAAAAGAAGCTGGACGAAACGTCAGGGATGGTGGAAATGCTGGAAGAGGGGAAGAAGCGTCTACAGCGCGAGCTGGAGGCGACCAACAGCGACTACGAGGAGAAGGCGTCCGCATACGACAAGCTGGAGAAGAGCCGGAGCCGGCTGCAGCAGGAGCTGGAGGACGTCCTCATGGACCTGGACAGCCAGCGGCAGCTCGTCTCCAACCTGGAGAAGAAGCAGAAGAAGTTTGATCAGGTCTGCCTGTAACTGTGGAGGACACTTTTGGATGTTTGTCTCAAATTAAGACTTGAAGAACTGTGAACCTACCCTTTGATGTTATAATGACATTTTAAACGCTTGAAAAATCCTGTTCATTTTACATTCACATCTCATCTCCTGTGATCTCCTTTTATCCTCGCGTTGGTCAGATGCTGGCTGAGGAGCGCGCTGTGTCCTGCAAGTTTGCAGAGGAGCGGGATCGAGCGGAGGCGGAGGCGAGAGAGAAGGAGACGCGGGTGTTAGCTCTGGCCAGAGCGTTGGAGGAGAACCAGGACTCTCTGGAGGAGGCGGAGAAGACCATGAAGGCCCTCCGAGCTGAGATGGAGGACCTCATCAGCTCCAAGGACGACGTGGGAAAGAGTGTAAGAGGAAACGTCTGAACATGAATGAATCATTTTATTTTATTACAGAAGTTGATCTTATTTTCTTTCCATCCTCCGTCAGGTCCATGACCTGGAGAAGGCCAAGCGTGGCCTGGAGGCCATCGTGGACGAGATGAGAACGCAGATGGAGGAACTGGAGGACGAACTGCAGGTCGCTGAGGATGCCAAGCTGCGTCTGGAGGTCAATACTCAGGCTCTGAGAGCTCAGCATGAGAGGGAGCTGCACGCCCGCGATGAGATGGGTGAAGAGAAGAGGAAGCAGCTCCTCAAACAGGTGGAGTACCACCTCCTGCTGCTCTTCTTAATTTAAGATATGATCCTCCTACTGGTTTGATGTTTCTTTCTCTATGAACTTGTTATCTCCTGTTCTTAAGTTTAGTCATAAGAACTTGTCATTTTAACTGCTTCCATCCTGGTCTTACCTCAGCTTCAGTCTCAGAGTTCACACTGCTTTTTATTCTAATTTATTTATTTTTTGGTGTAAACGTTGTGCAGATATTGTGCATTAAGTGGCAGGAGGGGCATATTCATTGCACCAATCTGACTAATTTAAAAGTAGATTCACAATATTAAAAAAAGCATGTCTGTAAAGTGAATAGAGTGATTAACGCTTCTGCAACTTGGCCATCAATTTTGGACTGCTTCACTCCTACCTAACTGATCTGGTGGGCAGTATGAAACCTTCATCACGCCCTGTAGACATTTTACCAAGTTCCATGCCCATAAGCGTAATGTGTCTGGTGTTGCCTGTTCTCAAATATAAATAGTGCCCTGAAATCTGGTTTTGTCCTAACTAATTTTAAACATTCACTTGTGCAACCTCTTCTGAAAAAAACTAACTTTGATCCATGCCTTCCCCAAAAACTATAACCTATTTTTAGCTGCCTTTTTTATCTAAAAAAATGTAGAGAAAGTTGTTGCCAAACAGCCGCACACAACCTTTTAGATAATGTCCTATCTTGTTTCTACATTCAGCAGAGACAGCTCCTTTCAGGGTCTCCAGTGACATGAGGATGTCCTCTGATGCGTGTGAATGCTCTGTTCTGGTGCTGCTTGATCTCTGTGTAGCTTTTGATACTGTAGATCACAGCATCCTGATTCATAGGCCAAGGGTGTGGGTGTCTCTGAGAGCGCCCTGGTCTGGTTCTCATCCCATCTCTCAGAGTATTTTTGTATCGCTGGGTCCTTATACATCTGAAACTGCTGCTCTTTCCTGTGGTGTTCCTCAGGCTGTTTTCTTTTCTTTCTATGTGCTCCCCTTAGGTCACATCATTAGCAAATTTAAGGGGATCTCTTATCACTGTCACGCTGCAGATATTGAGCTGTATATCTGCTGCCTGCTGAAACTGACTAACTGGCTGTTCTGAAAAACTGCCTGACTGCCATTAACTGGATGCAAACAACTTCTTACAGGTCTTCACAGATAAGACTGACGTCTTTGTTGTTGCTTCTTCCACAAATGATTAACTTACCACTCTGAATCTCTTGCTCCAGTTTAAGTTGCTTTATCTTATTGGAAATTGTTCATAAACATAATTTAATTACATTAGATTTCTCTCCACCAGATCCTTTTGGATACATTTACATTTTTCAGTGTGGGTTTGAATTGTAACTATGAACTTTTGAAATCCAAGACGGATCTTCTATGACCTAATGAACATCCAAATCAATCAAAATGTTCTCCATTTAATTGTAAAATGACTAAATGCCACCCTGCTGTCTCCCCGTCAGGTGCGTGAGCTGGAGGCGGAGCTGGAGGAGGAGAGGAAGCAGCGAGGTCAAGCGTCAGGCAGCAAGAAGAAGCTGGAGGGGGAGCTGAAGGACATGGAGGACCAGCTGGAGGCCACCAACAGGGGGCGTGACGAAGCAGTAAAGCAGCTCCGCAAGATCCAGGTCAGCACACATTTACATTTCTGTGCTTCCCATAATTTTTCATTCTTGTTCGAGTGGTTACTCATTGTTACCTACATGACCTCTATTCTCTCCTCGCAGGGCCAGGTGAAGGATCTCCAGAGGGAGCTGGAGGACTCGCGCGCAGCCCAGAAGGAGGTCCTCGCCTCAGCCAGGGAGTCTGAGCGCAGATCCAAGGCCATGGAGGCGGACATCGTCCAGCTCCACGAGGTGAGGACTGTGGTGCCTTTGATCACTTAAAAGTAAAAGCTTGTTGTTTCCCATCAGTTATGATCATTCGTCACCATCAACATATTTAGTTTTGAAAGTTTTATTGTGGAGCTCAAAATATATTTCCTCATGTTTGATATAATTCCTTTAAGCTGCGTGTACATCACAAGCCGTTAAAATGGGTTCAGTTAAACCAGATAGAAAGCAAAGTTTATGTATTCTGGTTGAACATGTGAATTTATTCTATGAGCCTCTTGTTTTCTAATAGGAGGTTTCTCTTGGTTTTGGCTGGACGAGTTAAAAAAAAACTGTGAATTGAGGCTATAACATTATTAGCATTTGAAAGAAGAAGCCAGCTCACTGTAGGCTTACTAGTAAAAGTGTAACTAACCAATATTTTATTTAACAAGTGCATTATGTAAACCATAGTACAGTTTCTCTAAATCCCAAACCTAGGATCGGGACCCAAAACATCCTTCAAGATTTGTTGATTCAATGTGGCACAACATGCTTGTGTGAATCTGGCTTTTCCCACTCTAGCATACCTGAAAATCCATTTCGGAAACAGACTAAATGTTCAGCATGACCTTAGAATTGCACTTTCAAAAACTGAACTGTCAAAAGACATGTTGGTGAAGATGGGAGGGGATAAGAAAATGAGAGTAGAAAGGGGTGAGACACAGAAAGGGTAATAGACGTAGTTGTTTTTGTTTACTTTAATAAGAAAATTAATACATTTTATATACATAGTTTGTTTTGCTCTTTATCTGTAATTTGTAAATGTAGATGTATTTTTGTAAATTTGGGTCACAGGGAAACACCACATTTCTCTTTCGGGTCTTGAGCTGAAAAACTTTGGGAGCCAGTGATCTAAAATAGATAATATAGAAATAAAATATTTCTAATATTTTATTGTTGCTTTCACAGACAATAAAAAGAAAACCACAAAGTCTCTGAGCTTAAGTAACTTTTTGACAAAAAGACCCACATGAAGTCCATATTCATAGTAATAACTAATCAGTATCTAGGGAGTGGCTGTTCTTTTGCACAGACATATCAGATTTTGAAGATTTTCTAAATATGAAAATATAAAATTTATCAAGACGTTTCCTTCAACCAGTCAAGAGATTTGTATTTCTCTGTTTCCTCCATTGGGGGCTTAAGTTGTCTCTCACACTCTTCTGATCAGCATCATGTTCATTTTGTTTCTTACCTTCTTTACATCACCATCAACTTCCTCTGTCCGTCTTTTCTTCGTCCTTTCCAGATGTTGGCAGCAGCTGAGAGAGCTCGTAAGCAGGCAGAGGCAGAAAGAGACGAGCTGACTGAAGAACTGGCCAGTAACTCCGGAAAGTGGGTGTCTTGTTTTAATTTAACATATATGTACATTTGAGATGAGAGGCAAGAATGTTATAGAAAGTATAGTAATTAGAGGAGAAAAATTTGTGGAAGGAGACACGAGTCATTTCTCTAATCTTAACTTCTTTCCATCCTCTAACAAAATCATCTTTACTGTGCAAAACAACAGTCACGCTTCAGACGTTTGATGCTCCTGGGGACTATGAATGTTTTGTTTTTACAAAACATTTTCATGAATCAAAGTGGGTTAAGTATAATTTTTGTCGCAGTGGTGGGAAACCCATGATTAGGACTTATCCTCTGAATAGTCATGAAAATGTAGCCAGTATCTGTTGAGATATCTGATGTTCCGCTGCTGCCACAGACATCAGATTATAAAAAATTGTAAGGAATAATAGTTTTAACAGGAATTGGCAAGTACGGTACCAAGTTACCAGTTTTCAAAATTGCAATATTCAAATGTAAATTCTTGTTAGAGGAAATATAAATATAAAATAACATGAGAATCATCTCTTATTCTCCCTCTTCTCATTTGCTTTCCTACCTTCCCTTCTCGTTCTTCATCTCATCTCTCCATCCTCCTTCCTCCGCTCAGATCACTACTCTCTGATGAAAAGCGTCGTCTGGAGACTAAGATCAACCAGCTGGAGGAGGAGCTGGAGGAAGAGCAGACCAACGTGGAGAGCCTCAATGACCGGCTGAGGAAGAGCCAGCAGCTGGTAGGTCCAGGTTGGACTAGAGAGGGTTAGGACTAGACTAGACGGGGTTTAGCGAGGACTAGTGTGGGCTAGCACACGTCCTTACGTTGTTTCTTTCTTTTTAACCCTGTGCCGTCCTGACTGCGGCTGTGTAGGTGGAGCAGCTGGGTGCAGAGCTGGCAGCAGAGAGGTCTTCCTCTCAGAGTCGGGAGGGATCCAGGCAGCAGCTGGAGAGACAAAACCGCGAGCTGAAGGCCAAACTGCAGGAGATAGAGGGCCAGGGCCGCTCCAAACTCAAATCCTCTATCGCCGCCCTCGAGGCCAAGCTGAGAGAGGTTGAAGAGCAGCTGGAGATTGAGAGCAGGTAATGCTGCATGTTGGGAAATTGAGTTAAATTCCAACTACATGCACTAACCAGTACGATTGAGAGCCTAAGGATTAAATGTTGTTATGATGACATTGTGTTGATGTTGTGTAGAGAGCGTCAGGCCAACGGAAAGAATCTGCGCCAGAAAGAGAAAAAACTGAAGGAATTAACCGTCCAGATGGAGGATGAGAGGAAGCAGGCGCAGCAATACAAAGACCAGGTAACTCTGATAACCGTGTTAGCCAAAGTCATTTATCATGACCTGTGACTAAAACTGCTCTGTGCAGGCAGAGAAGGGCAACATTCGGGTGAAGCAGCTGAAGCATCAGCTGGAGGAGGCGGAGGAGGAGGCTCAGCGCGTGGCGGCGGCTCGCAGGAAGCTGCAGAGGGAGCTGGAGGAGGCGAGCGAGGCCAACGACACTCTTAACAGAGAGATGGCTTCACTCAGGAGCAAACTGAGGTACCGAAGGGCCCAATGAACTCTGGGACAAAGTGAGGCAGGGGGAATAGGAATAAATACTGACAGCAAATTAGTGATGAATTAGGAAATCTGTTATAATGAAGTTCAACTTGAGAGCTTCAAAATGCATCTAATTTATTTTCTAACAAAAGTTTTGAGATTCATTTTTGTTTTTGAAAGTTGTTTGCGAGAGATGAAACATTTTACAGTGGAAAAATATAGTTTAATCAAGCTGCAATAAGTGGAAAGAAAATTAACTGTAACTAACTATTCAAATATCTGAATTACTTTCAAGCAAATCTGTCACAAACGTTCTCTTGTTCAAGCTTCTCAAATTAGATTTAATTTCATAGTAAAGTAAATATAAATATCTTTGGGTTATGGACTTTTGGCCAGACAAAACAAAGGTCCAATAGGCACTTGTTATTTACATTTTTCACAGTTTTTTACGTGATTTTATTGATGAAACAATTAATCAAAATACTCAGAAATTTAAGTCCTTGACTGCACATCTATGGTAGATGGAACGAGCCACCAAAATAAACACATATCAAATAAACAATTACAGTCTGCAATCCACTAGGTTTTAGGAACTTAATATTGCAATTCAAAAATTAAAAAGTAGAATAATTTTTAATCTCCTTCTGAGAGGAAATAACCCTGTGTCTTTGGTTTACGCGTTTCCAAACTGTGAGGGCAGAAAAACCAAGTGACAAATCCCACACAAGGAGCATGATGGGAAAGACGGTGAGACATAAAATGGAACGTAAAATATTAACCATCCACTTCCACCTGCGTTAGTAAACATAATGGTTTTGTAATTATAAAACAAAATACCTTCATCCAAAGTCCTAATCTTTCTTTGTAATTAAACCCTGTAACTTCTGTAGTGCCTCAGAAAAGAACTGTGAAGATCATTTGTGGTTTTTACGTTTCCTCTTCCTCCTTTCATGTCCCACTTCACACCTTCCTCAGACACTACTGATCTGCAAACTGTCCTCAAAGCTTCCGGGGAATCTTCTCCTTTTCCTTAACGGGCTTTTTACTTTCCTCTTCACTAAGCTAATCCCTCAAGTTTTACACACATTCTGCAAGATTTCAGGGGCTTTTTTAATTTTTAAATCTCGCTTTGCAACAAGCCACCAAGTTCTCGCTGCTTGCTGTTCTTCCTCTGTCCTTCTGACCCTCCTCTTCCTCCTCTTTCTCTTCCTCCTGATGTGTCGGTTATTCCCAGGCGTGGTGGCGGGGAGGTGACGTTCAGCAGCCCCAGTCCCCGTAGCAGCAGCAGCAGCAGCAGCAGCATGAGGAGCCTGGGGCTGGGAGGGAGCATCAGCCGGAGGAGCACCATCAAGGAGAACTCAGTGGAGCTGCAGGAGGAAGAGCCTCGATCCCCGTCTCCTCCTGCCTGTAACCAGGAGCAACGCGGGGAGGCCAACAACTTCTCCCATGATGAGTAGAGGGACCTCAGCATTGTGATTGGATATCACCAAAGTAAAGTGGGCAGAACCTGTTCCACAAATATTTATACTATATGCTTTTAATTTAAATTTTAAAGTTTCCTTTTAACAATAATGTTCCTGAACAGAGAAAAAAAGGAGTCTTGTGGATATTATAACAACAATATTGTATATTTATGTTGAAATTTGTTTCGGTCTCTTGAGTAATTACACAAAAAAGTTGGAGTAAAAGACAAATATGACAGCAGAACAGCCCAAGATAGAGACGAGATGTTCTTCAAACCAAAACAGCTGAAGCTACAGCTTATTGTGCTGAGCTTTCTTTTAATACACAACTTATTTGGTGTCAAAAAGTAACTCAAAACTCTACACTTTCCCTACTATACTGATTACAACACTATAATATTTGTTCACCAAATAATTTTCAATTATTCCAGACTTACAAAGTCTGTAAAATTAATTGGCAACTCGTAAAAATTCAAAACATGCAGGTTCCAGCTTCTCAAATATGAAGATTTTATGCTTTTTGTCGTCATAAATATGATAGTAAACTGAATATATCTGTTGGTCAGATCAAACAAGCATCTTTGAAGACATCACCTTGGGCTCTGGGAAGTTATACTGGGTGTTTTTCTTACTTTCTGACATTTATTGACAAAATAATTAATTGATCGATCAAGAAAACAATCTAAAGAGATAATATTTTACAAGAACATCTGCAATAACTTTCAAGTCTTTAGTTGTAGAGCTATAAAATATATTTACTTTCGTCCTGTCCCCTTGTTTCTAAAATATGCACATAGAGGACCTAAGACCCTCCCTTTCCGGCAGTTATTTATCAGTGTTACAACAAAACCAAACACTTATAAGTTTTGTTATACGCCATGTTAGCGACCTTTCAATCACAAGGTAGTCCCGCCCAAAAGCATATGACTTGAAACTAGTGACTGAGACCATAAACTCATTAGGAAAGTGTTTACTAAGGTAATAATTCAGCTGGGAAGTAGAAACATTTTATCAACATTTCTAATGGAAACGGACTTCTTTTTGCCCCCTGCTGGCTGTTAGAGAGAATGCAGTTGTAAGTTCCATCTGCATGGTTTCACTTTCAAACCCAGAGGTTGCTGCATGATTGAGATTAGAGAAATAACATTTGACAACCGCTCGTCACGTAACTACAAATCTGGATTGGACAACGGTGCACGCCATGAGCTGCAAAACAACTGCAGGATGTTGAGTTTCTAATTTTTTTCCCGACGTTACTCCTTACTGGCCCCGGGCCATCGGGCCGCCGTTATTGTCGAGTATTCTGATCTCTGTGGGCCCTCGTCACAGGAAGGCCCTGTACACTCAGTCCCCTTTACCCCCCCAAAAAAAACCCATGGGGCGGAAACGAAGGAGGAACAAAGTCATTGGTGGTCTTTCGTTTTAAACAACTCTCTGAGTCGTTATACATGATCATGTGATGGTCACCACTTAGGAATGTTTCAACTGTTTCCCAGAAATTACATTTTCATATCAAATTGCTCTTAAATACTCTAGTACCCATGAGCCTCAGCAGCTGTTGATATGCAGAAGACCACAGCAAGTTCAGGACACTTTGTCGCTGCAATCAGGAACAAAACTGCACCGAAGCTGCTGAAAAAAGTATGATGATTCTAATTTCTACTTTTAGCAAAGCTCAATGCTGGGATTTGAAGCCATATCCCCCTCACGGATTTTTTCAAAAAAGCTTTTAAGTTTTATGAGCATCTCGTTTTAGTTTCCACTCCACCGCTCTGTTTTTCAGTTGTAATCTTAATGATCCAGAGTTTCAGTGAACAGTTTTAAAGTCTGTTGAACTGAAATATTGGCAGCTTCAATCCAGTTCTCCTAAAACGTATAATTAATAATAATAACTTAAACCCATCGCTAACAAACCACAGTTTTGTCTGCTCTGTTATTCCCTCCCTCCTTTTTGCAGCTCTATCAAGTCTTGCCTTTGTTTTTATCTCCCCTTCTCAAAACTAAATAAACATTAATTATGAGACACAGATCACGAGTCCACCTTGTAGTCTGTCCAGTTCAGTCAGTTCAGTCAACTATTTTGCTAATTTGCAACTAAGTTCTCTCAGCAGCAAAAGAGGTGTTGTTACGTCATGTGACTTTAACATATTGTGGGTCCTCTAGGCGTCAGCTGTTCACATCAGCAGCAGCAACAATGGACGGCAAGATTTGTTAGTACTTCTTAACTGATTCCACATTATTCAACTTTATTTGGGAGGAATAAATAAAATTATTTAAGAAAATAATTATTATGCAATGAGCACAAAGGAGTAGGTATGAATGCTGCACCTTTTAAACTCCCTAAATAAAGTTTACAAAGTGAAACAGAAAACAAAATATGAAAATAAAAAAACACCCAGAATCTGATTCCCAGCTCATCAGAAGGTTTTGTGAAGTAAAAAAAAGTAGCCACTGTTTTCAGTGTTTGTGGATTAATATAACATTTAATTTATGCAAATATAATATATTTAAATTTATTTATATCCCAGGTAGTTTATATAATTCCCATATATAAAGTCAGTTTTCCTGGTCTCAGTTTGTGCCGCTACAGTCGAGTCACAGAGGTAAAGTTACCCAGTGATCTTTAAAAAATAAAAGGTTGTTAAAAAAAGCAAAGCTCACAGCTGCTCTGAATGTTTTTCCAGAATCTTCCCAACCATCTGGATGAAACAAATATTCCATCTGTTGCACAATATTAAAGACTTTTAACCCGTTTCTCAAGCTGCGACTGTATTTTCTATCCAGGTAGTTGTAAATTACATCCGTCCTTTCAATTCAATTTTATTTATACAGCGCCAATTCATAAGAATTATCTCATTGCACTAGGGCTGGGAAATAAAACAATAATGATAATTATCGCAATATAATTTTCAATCCTCAATAACAATATAATAAATGTTCAACACATTGTCAATAAATATTTGGTTTAATTCATTTGGATCACGAGCATATTAGCTTAATTTTTCTGTTAAAATATTTATTTTGTTGAGGAAAAGGGACTGAAAAAAATTTACTAATCGTATTTATTAAATTTTTTTTAATCATAATAGTTTTGAATGTTCTCCCTCAGTAACTTATTAAGTGATCCGCTGTTTGGCATCAAGTGTTCATCACGTTCTGACCATAAAGAAAAGTTAACCTGGTTTCTTCAATTTTCAGTCAGGAGCAAAAATCAGCTTATAAACTTGAAAGAAATAACAATTTGACATTTATCGTGATAATTATCGGTATCGAATGATATAAAATGTTTTTATCATGATAACATTTTTGGCCATGTCGCCCAGCCATACATTGCACTTTTCATATACATTTTAAATTTTTTTATATCATGGAAAAGTTCATTTTCTTCCATAATTAACTTTCATAAATTCAACTCTTGAAACTATTAGAATTCTAAAATATTTTATAATACAGAAATATCGACCTGAGAAGAGCTCTAATCAGCTAATTAACTCAAAACACCTGCAAAAAATTCATGAGCCTTTACTGTTAGTCTGGTTGCAAGGTAAATGTTCTGTGTTTGTATTTAGCGCCTTTCTAGTCTTCACTGACAACTCAAAGCGCTTTTAGACTATGTCACATTCGCCTGGGAACTACTCATCCGAACAGAAGTTAACTTTGACACACTGTTGGAATTTTTGGGTTCAGTATCTAGACAAAATAATAAATATGGGAAAGAAATACAGAAATTAATTTCTGCCTACCATCTTTAATTGGATTATGAACATTGAGAAACAGGTTATAATTTTTTTCATTATCATGCAGTGGATGAAATACATTTCATTTTATACATCATCTAAATAGTCAAGAGACTTTAACTTCAGAGCAGCAGGAAGCTTTGTTGAACGGCCTCTTGGGTTTATATTTTTAGAAAATTAGATGCTTGGCTCACGAGAGGCCCAAACTGGGGCTAGTTGTACCCTGTCTCAGAGGGGTTATTAGAATATTTTATAGAGAATCTGTTTATTTGGAAACTGAATGTAAAATGACATTTGTAACCAAACTGTTGTATATTCATTTGTGAGATTAGGCGGTGTGATTTAAACCTCACAGACACACAATATATATATATAGATAACTATAATAAAAGTGGGTTGTACAATGACTGCTGTGATGAAGGACTTTCTGCTTTGTGAGCCAGTGAAGTGCTATTAAAATGCTACGAAATGACAACAGACGTGTCGTCTCAGTTCCTCCACCTGCAGACAATAAATAAAATCCAGAGTTTTATTTCTCACATTTCAAGTTTTATTGCTTTTTCAGAAAAAAAATATCAGCAGTACTGAAAGTAAACAAAGCAGCGCAGAACAAGTCTTAGCACTTTGTGAGCATGTAAATACTCTTATGAATGATTCATAAGGCAAAAAACACAAACACCAAAACATCTTCTCCACAGCTGCTTCCACACACGCTGACCTTTGACCTTTCTGGGAAAGGTCCAGTCTGTTGCTGCTGCTGTTTTACACTCGCCCCGAGCAGCTAACTGTAACTCAATCCAGCCTACAATCTACAATCTATGTTAGTGACCCTACAGCAGCGGTACAGTATATAACACTACAGTCCAACCTATTACATAGTTTTCTTTTTTAACATAAAACACAAGTAGCCTTCACTGAAGTCATCATAGCTCCTCCCGAACAGAAGACGTTTCACTCCTGGAAAGACGCGCAGCAGAGGGATTTGTTTATTTTAAAGAGCGTCTCCACAGGAAAAACTAAAAGGTGCCTCCTCTCCTGGTCTGCTACACTGATACTGAAACAACACTAAAAGGCTCAAATTTTCCTCACATGATATATCAAAGTTGTGGACAGGACGAATAAACTTATCTATTCACCAATAGCGCAGCTAGAATTGTAAAGTTTGTCCTGAGGGTGGCGCTAAAGGAAAAGTCATGGGGTCATTAAAATCTTCTGTAGGTCATGAATCTGATCAGTACGTTTTATAAAATCTGCTTGTTAGATCAAAATTTGCCAGAACGCCAGAAAGCTCGAGGTGAATCATACAGAGAATGAGCCGTACAACCAAAACAAGGGAGTTAAATGAGTCTTAAAACACTACACAGAGCTGCAGAGATGGTGACGCATCTCTTAAGTACTAACAAGCGACTCCTCTCTCATTTCATTCATTATTTACACAGTAGCATGTTATTTAAGGCAGCTTTAAGAACTGATGGCCACAAGATGTTGGCATGTGCTCCATTCAGAAAGGTCCCCCCCCCCCCCACACACAACTTTATAAGTTTAATGAGTAATTTACGTTGTTTTCTGAAGACATGTGTCATAGTGATATAAAAACACAGTTCATTAAAACCCTAAGGCTTACAGAGGGGTGTTTTAACATATGCGTGTCTGAATCTACTATTATTTTCATCAACAGCAGATTATTTTCTCGCTTTTTTTGTCAAATGCAACTGCGGAGAGAGAATATATAAACCATCAAGTGATAATGTGTATTTCATGAGGACAAAGGAACAGACCGACTGTGCTGCCCCAACGAAAAGTGCCCCTCCAGTGTTCAGAAAGACAACGCCCTTAAGGTGTGTTTAAACTAAACATCACGCAAATATTCACTTTGGTTGTGGCGTGTTTAGAAAACTGTGTTTAACAATCGATGAACGTGAAGGTGCCAACTGCTACGGCTCAGTCCGATGTTAAAACTAAAACAGGAACTCTACCTGTTTCTCTAGTTTCCCTTTTTGTTGGTTGACCCAACTCACACTTGGTCACCTCATGTGTCTTGGACGGATCAGACAGTGGTCAGATATCTAGAAAGCAAACTGTAAATGCATCCATGAAGCATTCAAGACGGACTGAAATCCACCTCGGGAGCCCATGAAGACGATAAAGCTTCTGTCTCGCTCGTAGTTCATAAATACGATTCATTCGTGTGTTTGAGCTGGAGAGTTGCTAACTGGTAATTGTGGTAACTAAAATGCTAAAGTGCGCACGGTTATATTGTGCAGTACCACCACTCCTGGGCCGGCTGATTTGCATGAAGCCGGGAAAAAACACATCACATTTGGGATCTGACCAACAAATATGTGGCATATAAGTGTAAAAAAAAGAAACCCTGACATTAAGTAGTACAGCTACAGCTTTAGGATAACCGCAGATTCTTTACTGAAAGTTCAAAATCTATTACCTAGAGTGGAAGCGTATCTTCTCAACGTCAACCAACATCTGTTAGTGTCTTTTGTATGTAGTTATGTCGTGTCTAAAATTTGCTTTGTGTTTAGTCTTAACACACCTTTTAAGCAAAAAAAAAAAAAAAAAAGAGCAAAAACACTTGGTAAAGGAAAAGAAAGCAGGTGAGGAGGTGTGACATGCAGCACAAGTCCAGTAAGTGAGTTCAAGGTAAGTGCGAGTGCTGAAAGGAAGTCCTGCTAACAAACAAACAAACAAACAAAAAACTCTGACTGTGCAGAGCTGGTAAACAAACATCCCAAAGTAGCCGTAGCAAACGTATCTATCCGTTTCATCGCTGCAGCTCCCGGTGAGAGCGGCGCGTGTGATGAACACACAGTACCGTTAAATGTTTGGGAGATGCAGGACAGGAAGAAACGAGCAGCTCAGAGGAGGATTAAAGATGGAGGCGGAGGACGTTTCCACTTTCACAGCAGCAGCTTGGGTCCCCCTCCGAAGTCTAACCTCTTCACCAGCCTGTAAAACACAACAAGCACACTCAGCCTGTTTCACCCACCAACTGCTGGACAGGTGAAATCTGCAGCAAAATCTGGGATTTTTAATCTCCTCCAGCTTCTGTCTATCTGGACAGTTGTTTTCAATATTTTCTTCATTTCACAGACCAATAAGAGGTAATACGACCTTGCTGGATTACAGTACTAGTCTGGACATGAGATCAGCAGCTGTTTACCTGCTGTACAGTACAGAGCATCTCACCCCTTGTTGTAGAAGCCATTAGTAGGATGGGTCTCGGAGGAGTTGTTCTGGCCCGACGCCGCCCCCTGTCCACCAGCGTGGCCTCTGCGGTTCGCTGTCTGCTCGTGGACGTATTCCCGACAGGACGCTAGCTTAGACTCCAGGTTCTATAAGCAGTGCAGAAAACAATATAATGCTCATTATAAACAAAGAACAAACTGTGTTAAATGAGCGAAAGTTGAGGTTGAGATCTTTAGCAGCTGTGGGGAAGTAAATGTAACAACTGGCCATGTTGTGGAAGTGTTACAGGGTTTATTTGTGTGAGGACGGTGTCAGCAGAGAGGTCATCATGTGAAGTCATGTGAGAGCTGCAACAAATACGGTCTTTATTTTTTCCTGAACATTTAGACACTGGCTGTCATTTCAGTTTAGATATCCTCAATGTGTCCAGTCAATAAATGCAAAGTAGCGCTAAACACACACAAAGTACCGAGGAGGACTGCCTGTCATTACTTTATGAAGACCATAAATGTTTACACTAAAATACATCCAATAGTTATCTAGACACTTCACTCTGAACCACAAATGCGCTGGAGGCAATGTCAGGCTAACAAAGTCATTAGGATCGACCCTCCGCAGACCATGAACTTCAGCACAAAATTTAAAAAGTTGTCAGTGTTGTACTCATCTATTTGGGATCAATTATTGATTGGGTGTTTTGTGTTTATTTGTACATGATGTTGCTTCTAAAAAAAAAAAAAAACAATAAACTCCTGAGAAGAAAGTAGTTTGTGTGCATTTGAGAGTAAAAGCAGAAGCACCCTGCAGCATCACATGGTTACAAATCAGCAGCTGAGTCACGAAACACTGAGTTCTCTTTTGATCCTTTGAGTCCCGGGTCAATAATCACAAGTGCGGTTCTTACCCCGACTTTTCTCAGCAGCTCTCCAACAATGTTCAGAGCCGAGATCCTGGCCGACGTGGTGAGGGGAGTCCCAGGGAGGCTTTCACCTGCAGAAACAATCAATCTGGTGAATGCAGAGATATCCATCTTTCTAATGATTCCAATCCTTATATTTAAGAAGCTGAAAAAACAAGAATGTTTGGGATCTTTGTTTGATCATTTACTTTAAAACTGCTGTCAAAACTGCTAATTGATTAGTTGGCCCGTGGTGTTTCAGTACTTTGTTTAAAATCAGACCTCAGTTTTCTGGCTTCCTAGTCCATCATTTTGCCTGATCATTTATTTATTTATTTGATTTGACACAATGGGAGAAAAGAATCAACATCTGACAAATCTTCACAGCAGTTTTACAGTTTGTTTTTTCTTTAAATACACAATGGCTTATCTGCAGCACAGTCAGCAGTTTTTCTCTTCACTTTCAGCCTGTACAGATATTCTTTTCCACTGGAGCAGTTTGTTTACAGACAGTTATGTGCTAAACACTGACTTTTTGAGGCATTGGGAGTATTTTTTGGAAATTGGTTAAAAGCGTTATAAACAAAGTTCCCAGAAGTATGTTCTTTTAGGCCCTGATCAGACAGAATGTGTTTTTGCAGTGAGAGGCGCCTTTTTAAAAAACTTCTTCTATTGGCAGTGAGCGTTCTGCGTGCTGTTTACGCCCCCAGAGTGCCTCGCTTTTTGGGGACCTGCTGCGCCTTGTGTTTTCGAAGGAGCACTCTGAGCGCTCGAAGTAGAAAAAGCAGAAGAGAGCCCGACGTCATTCCCGTTTTTTTTCCATGGTCCAATCGGATGAATGGAGAGACGGGCCCTCAGTTGTGGTGACTGAAGTTTACAGTTGCTTGGATTATCTGGAGACTCCAACAAAGTGTCCCTGACTCATCCTAAAATACGCCTTGAACCGACCACCATTAGGACGAATCTACTGGACCAACTGGTGGTACTACCAGCTTATGTACCCACACGGATCTCCATTTCCCTGTCTCCCCTGTTCACCTCTCAGCCAGAGCAGGTGCCCTCCTTTTGTCTATTGTTTTTAAAGCAGAAGAAAGAATTTAAAGAAGAAGAAGAAGAAGATATACTTTATTAATCCCGCAAGGGGAAACTCCTATGTCAGTATTATGTTAGTATTTACACACAGGTCCGAAAGACACATATGCACAAACAGGACCCATAGCAACCCAGAGAGATGTCAGAGTGAGGGGGCTGCCACTCAGATCTCTCGATCCGGAGACCCACCAGTTTCCAAGCCAAGTCCCAACAGACCGAGCTAACACCGGCCCAAAAAAGACAGACCTGTGAGTTGTGATCAAGTTTCTGCTAATATGACCGTTATTACTTAGTGGCAAACCAAAGATTACAGATCGCCTGAGCTATCTTTGATTTGACTGACAGGACAGCTGATTCGGTGGTTGCCTAGCAACATAAATAACAACGCAGCGCACTGCTCTTTTCCAAATTCAACCAAAAAAGGCACTGCTGCGCGCCTCGCGTTTTCAAACCTGCAAAACGCATTCTGTCTGATCGGGGCCTAAGGTGCAAGATCATTAACATTTGAAAAATCAGAGAGGTTTAAAGAATTTGAGGTTAGTTTCAATTATGAAGATTGATTCAAAGATTCAATGGAGAATAAAAAGGAATGGGTTTATATCAATCTAGCAAAAATAATGCATGATAATGAAGTGGGTTGAATCTTGAATCTTGAATAAAATATGTTTATAATATTGTTGGTAAAAACAAACAAAAAAAATCAATGAATTAATAATGCACCAACTCTTAATTGACATTTAGCTACCTTAATAAAGATGTGATACTTCTAAATCCTTGCTGCATACAACCTTCAACCAGCAACCTTCAGCACTAAGACACAATAGCCTGTAGCATTTTGACTGATAAGCAAACCCCAGGGCAAAATGTCTGCAAATCACTTGCTACTGCTCATTACTGCGATTAATTGCTGTGAGCCTGGTAATGATTAAAGGCAAGTCAGATGAAGGTATCAATATTTTTGTTAAATAAGAGCTCCTCTCGTCTGGATTTTAGCAGCAGGAGTGTAAGTGGACATGCATGCATTGGATACTGGTGGTGACGAACCGACCTCTGCTGATGGGGGTCAGTGGAGTGGTGAAGGACTCTGCTGAGCCTGGAGGTCTTCGTGGTGTGGCGGCAGATGGGACCGGCTGGTTAGAGGACGCAGGAGTGTTTTTTTCCTCGGTTCTTTTGACTGGAGGGGTGAGGGGCGGGGTGGGAAAACCAGCCGAAGACGAAGACGAAGGCTCTTTGACTGCACTGCTGAGGGACGGCTTCCTGTCCTGTACCTGCTGTTTCTGCTGCACCGCGAGTTCCTGTCTCAGGTCTGACACACACACCAACAAACATTAGGGGCCAGTTACAGACGTGCAACAGAGACTTTAAAATAATGGCTTTCAGCAGCCATGCAGAACATGAAGTAAGGCCTCAAAACAACCAGCTTATTCACTGTGGGTGTAGTCTAACTCTTTAGATAAGCACATTATGAGAGCATTGAAAACACATCTTTAACAATGCTTTTATAAGCTATTGATTGAATTCTTTTTCTTCCTGAAACTTTTATTTTTCCCTGAATGTAAAAATTTTAAATACCATGAATTAGCTGACTGCACTTTAAAAACTTATATCATGTCATCTCAACACACACTTTTTGCATTGGGAACTGGTGATTTCACCACCGAAATATCTGCTGAGGTTTGTTTTTTAAAATCATATCCCACAGCCAGTTAAAATCTGTGCCTCCACGACAGCACAAGTTTGCAAAACTAGTTTAACTGACGGCAGGTCAATGAATATGTACCTCTGGCCTCGTCCTTCAGCCTCTGGACAGACTCCAGGAGATTCTCCTTCTCGTCCAGCTCGCTCTCCAGGAAGGCGTTCCTCTCTATAACCTGGTTCATCCTCTGCTCAAAGTCCTCCAGTGACATGATGGTTGCCCTGAATAACACACAGCGTAAAACAGATCATGAGGCTCGGGAGACTCCAGGAACTGCTACCACTTGTGAGTGCTGAGTGTCACGTATCTGACGAAGGCAGCCTAAACCTTTAGGAACGTCCTTATAGGCGAGTCATGCCACTCGGCAGCCATCTTGGCAACACCACCAGGCAACAATTTGGGACTAACAATTCCTATCTGAATGAATGGGGAGAGAAACAGAACTGCAGTTTTACTGGACACCGGGACAAATAAACTAGATGAATAGAATCACCAGTAAAATCTAATAGAAATCGCTGAAAAAGTTTGACAACTTTGCCTCAAAATAAGGTTTAAAAGGCATTTTTCCTCGACAGGTTATACTACTGTGCATGCATAGTAGTAGTGACGCACGCGCAGTAAACCCCTTACGTAAGTGGAACCACATGATTGGCTGAAATATGTTTCCCGCCTCAGCTGTTAAAAGAAGACGATTTGCTTTCTAGGGGGAGAGGCGGTACAAGCGCAATCTTTGGCGTTACGGGCTTTCCCTATGGAGTTATATTGAGGATTCTTAAAGTGGCATGTCTCCTCTATATAACATCTCTGGCCATAGCTAGGCTACTTTTCTGCAGAATGGCTGGCTAGGTTACTTGTAAATGTTACAAGTAAGTAAGGCAGCTGCTGGAGAAGCAGATTGCAAATCTGTCCTTTAAAGTAATAATGTATTAACAATCAACACGCTAAGGTTTGTTAAACATTCAATTAAGGTTTGCAAATATGGCTATAATAGGTTTAATCAGATTGTGAAAGCTACATGGATTTCTTCAACAGATAGGTTAATTGATTTCATTAGTACAGTTGCGCAATCACATCATCTTAACTTCGTTACTGTGTTAAAGGATCATTTTGGTATTTTTAAACCTGGGCCATATCCGGCTAGTACGTACAAAAGCTTACCAATCCGTACAGTAGCTGCTTCAGCCGGCAGCCACAAACCAGCTGCAGTGGCAGCAACGAATTCCTTTGGGGCAATTGCTCAGACTGTTAACCAGGTGACAACTTCATGGAAAGGATCCCTACAAGTGACTCCTGGAAACACCCTTTGTTTTTAACAGGAAACTGCAGTCTCACGTAAGGACAGCTCTCACGCTGAAATCTCATGAGAACTGTCCTTGAGTGAGACTTCAGTTTGCTGTTAAAAACAAAGGGTGTCACTGGGAGTAACTCGTAGGGATCCATGATGTTGTCAGACACCCGGTGTAACAGCTGGTGTTTGTGGACGTCATTTTGATGGGCCCAAAGAAATACGTTGCAGCCACTGCAGCCGGTTCAGCTGCTGGCTGAAGCCCTCTACTGCACGGATTCCAAAACTATTTGTACTTTCTAGTCATTTCTACCTCAAAATATGTGAAAATAGTGGCCCCAGGTTTAAAAATACAGAAATTATCCTTTAAGTTGTCTTCCATCATCTCTGTGTGAGCGCCCTCTGACCTCTTGGTCCTCTCCAGGTCATCGTTGGCCTGCTCCAGCTCTCTGATGTATTTGTGAAGCTGGTCTCTGATGGCTGTGGTCTCAGCCAGGTCTCCCTCCAGGCTGGAGATCTGCCGGAAGGCCTCCGAGTGCTGAGTCTCATACTTCTCCTGTCAGGAGGTCGACCACAGTGTCAGGAGAGGAAAGAATATGAAACAAAAAAGGATAGATTACAAAGGGGGGGGGAACTTCCACTTCAAATTATAACTGCTAAATGGATATTTGATAGAACTATTTAAATATTTCAATCATTTGAGGCAATTTAATTTAACAAAAAACAAACACTTTAGTATATCCGGCTAATGAAAGCTTAACATTAACTCTTCTTAAAACCTGAAGGCTTATAGTGCCTTACCAGGAAAAACACTTTTGGTGCCCAAACATCATGTGTTTTATACATCTAGCTTTGTAGCACTGACAGAATATTTAACATCAACACATAATGAAAACATGGATGACAACTTCAGGAGGCTCAATACCATTCACAGACCCTGTGAGGATTCATCGTAACCGTGTTGCTGGTTGTGTTTTTTTAATCACAAGCTGCATATTTCTACACATTACTTGTCCATGAAGTGTCTGCATACTGGTCATACAGATAAACCTTTCCCCCCCTTTTCACCTTAACACAGGTAAACACTGTCATATTTCTTATTAATAGTTTATCCACGTATCTAAACTGAATTTAATTTTATGTATGAGTGAATATTTTCCCATTTCCTCCTTAGACCTGACACCAAAAACTAAATAAAATATGTAAAATCTGTTCATTTATTTAACATTAAATCACAGAGGAGCTTTCTCTCTGGCGCACAGTAATAAATATAATGAATACAAATGTCATTAGCGAGAGAGAGATTACGAAGGTTACTGTATTTATTCCAACTTAGATTACTGTTTATGAAACAAAACATTTTGATTCTTTTGATCAGTGTGTTCTTAAGGACTAAAGGAATATAAATAATCAAGGAACGGACACATATTCAGACTTTATGACCTCTTCAAAAAGTAGTGAGTTACCATGTCTTTTTCATCTCTCTTGTTTACCATGCCGGTAAGTCTGAATGAATTATACTCTGGTGCTCATGGTTCCCGTAAAATTAACTGTACTGAACTGAAGAGACTCTAACCAATCTAACAACGTGTAGCATGTCCATATTGACTTAAGTTTGATTAACATTTATATTTGTATGCACAATCTAAGTAGCTCAGCTGAAGCAGGCGACCCGGTGGGCTTTAAAAGGTTTTATACATCCAAAGAACTTCTATAAAAAACAAACAAGGCTTCTAATCGAGACCTGCGTTTATCTGTGAAAACATGTAGCCACACAGGGTCAGTAAAAGAGCCAGGTGTCTAATTTGGACTAGGCTTTGTTAATTAAGTTTTACAGTATCTATTATTGTGAGAAAATCTGTCAAGCTCCTGTTGAACAACCAATGACGTCTTTCTTTATTCCACCACATTTGCACCTACTTTGGGGGGCAACTGTTACGACTGAATCCTTGTCATGCAAACTTTCAGTGCTTTGAATTTAAAGCGCAGAACATGCGATAAGCGGTGGTACAGAAACTGAAAAGTGCACAACCACGTGTTAGGATGGATTGTGGATCGGGGGCGCAAACACAATGACCTCACTTACAGCCTTGCACCCGGCACCCGGCACCAGACTGCAACCGGTCTCCACATCTTCTTTTTAAGTTTAAAGTGTTTTTGTGTTTCTATTGCTGTTTGTTTTGCCTGTGCACATCCCTCTTGTGACCTCAGTAATGTGGAAAAATTGATGTTTTTTTTAAAAGGGAGAAAAGCAGGCGAGGGAACTATGACATGTCTGGGATAGGTCTCATGGGAAGTACCGACATCCCCGCCAGACAAAGGCCAACAAGAGCCCTCAGCTGCCTTCTTCTGCCCTGAATCAATCCTCTGTGAAAGTGTGTGTGTGTTCAGACAAGAGCACCAGTGAAGTCTATTCAGCACAGGCCATAAAACTAAACTTACTATCAGCTGATGGATATGGAAATCCACAGTCAAATCCCCTAAATGGGTCAGTTGGTTGAATGTTAAGACATGATACTATGATACCGCAGCTTTATGCTTCAGTGTTGGCTATAAAACCATGTAGACACAATGACTCACATAACAGAACCTTTTTTTCCTGCATATTACTTCTAAACGTCCTCTAGTTAACCAGTATCTGATAACCGATAAAGTCCTCTGCACCTTGTAGTTTTCCAGTTCCATGCGGAGGCGGTTGTTGGCAGCAAGAAGCTCACGGTTTCGTGCCTCACACTGTTTCAGCTCCGTCTCCAGCTCCACCTCATAGTCCCGACTCATCTGCTGAAACTCCTGCAGTTCCTCCTGGGCCTCCTCTGCACTGCATACATAATGAATAATAATAATATAGAATATTAGCTATGTGTTTGTTACCTCTGGATATTATCGCAGCAAATCATTTGAACCATCATTCAGTTTGGTTTATTGGTTTGGATTCAAATTTCAGCATAACAATTGGACCAAGATGTCTAAGAGAAGGTTTTGCCAGGATAATTCTAAACCAGATAAGTTTGGACAATCAACATAACCTGATAATTTTCCCACCTAACCTCAGAAAGCTCTGGGCACTATGGATTAAACTCGAAAGTCTAAACATCACAGAAATGTGTTTAATAGGAAAACACTCTGAGGTTCACATTTGTTTGTGCTACAGGAGTGTCTACAGACTCACATTTCTATAAACTGAACTGGAGAGCAGCGAATAGGTATTGATTGTATTTTCAGAATTTATTACGGAGCCCCAGAAGTCCTGAAACATGATTTTATTTATGTTGTATAAAAAAACAATACTGCAGGCAAACTAACCAAGAAATTACTCTGTGCACATGGTCCAGCTTTATTTTATTTTGGGGGGTACACACACCTCTGTTGGTGCCTGGCAGCCTGTTCCTTCCAGTACTCCAGCTCTTCCTCCAGGGACCCAAACACTGGAGGCTCCGGATCTCCCATCTCCAGTTGTCACACACCAGCACTGGTCTGTGGTTCAATTCAAACAAGGCATTTAAACAAGTTCCGGTGGACAGAAAGTCCGTTTACAAATTGTCTAATTTAACGTCAACGTTGTACCGGTTAATGGGAAACCAAAAGTTATTATAGGAAATGAATTTCAGACTATCTATCAGGATTTTCACGTTAATTCGGCAGCTGAGTAAACCATCAAGTATCACTATGTTTCAGATAAAAAATCTTTTAGATTTTGGTCGTCACCGTCCCCGTCGTGTCAACGGTGTGCTTAACGTTAGGTTCAAGCTAGTTAGTTTTAACCAAGCTATAGTAAATAAAGTTTCTTTCAATACTGGTTGTATGCCGAATTGAAGAATATTATATCGAATCATAACACATATTTAAATAACTTAAGTCAGTGCAATAAATCTAATTAAGCCACTCATGACTTAAATTGGTTACAAGATTTATACGGAGTCTGGTCACAGCCAGCTGAACAACGGGAATCTAAAAGATAACGGGTAACCTTATTATGTTTATTATTAGTAACACCTGCTTTTATAAATATTGCAGAGGACTGACTGAAACTATTACCTTCAAACCTTCGGCAACTTAGTATAACAGAGTTGGAAGAATGTTTTTAGCTTGTAAATGCAAATAAGTTAGCTAGTTCAGCTAACGGAGTTTAGCGTTAACCATTTAAATCCCAGCTGGGATAACGTTAACACAACATGACTGTTACTTACGCTCAACAGTTAGCTTCGTTTGACGCAATGTTAACCTATTAATTATTTTTCTAAATCCTCTTCATGTGCCGACATTACTACCGACAAACTTTGCCGGTAAAATGTAAAAGCGAAACGATGAAAGACAACTATTAAAGGACTTTCCCCGAGTTGGAAACCGCAAAGTTGCCACTGTCTTGGGAAGACGTCGAACAATACAAGTTGCCATTCATGTTCTCTCCGGACCGCCTCACCAATCACAAGTTAGATGATAGATTCGTCGCCTGTTCCTATTGGTCAAGTGGTTGTCAATCAAATATTTAGAGGCGGGATGAGGAGTATTGTCCAATCAGATTGATGTCAGTCTAAAAGGGGGTCTGCATCATCTGCACAGTCTAGACATTTTGATGGAGTGCCTGAGGCCGGTGCTGCCTTCAAGTGCTGTCGGAAATTTTACAAAAAGTAAGCGCCTCATTAGATAATAACGTCTGATATGAGGGTTTACAGTTACTTTTATCGTCAGCTCCGTCTACAGCTAATGATTGAGGTAATATTTTGTAAATTCTGATGTATGTTGCCACAAGTGCCTGGTATTGCCTTTAATTTCCTATCATAACCATTTGAATGTAGGATGTCCCTTTATTTTCAAGGGAGGCTTTGAATGCAGCATGATATTGCTGATATGTGTGACAGCCCATTTTTAATTATAAAATCAAAATGTTGGTGATTCAATAATGGTATAAGTCAAAATAAAATGGAAATAGAAAATAGAAAAACTGACTTAATGATATGATATGATATATATGATATGATATATGATATGATATGATAGTCATGATGGCAAGTTAAATTTCAAAAAAATTATAGGACAGCCTACCAGGACAAAATTATGAGATAGTAAATACTTTGACTTAGTATCTGGACATGATTCATATTTGTAATCTTGATTTTGTTGTATTTTGTACATTCATTTCCCTTTTTGGAAATAATGCAAATTCTTATTCTATCTTTCAGTGTTGTGTAACACTCAAATACTAAATACCAATTTGTTTATCTAGGCTACAACACTACTGTTAGTGTTCTGATTGTATTTCCAGTGCTGCCATTTTTGATTGTTGAATAGAGAGAATGTAAACTTAAAAAATATGTTCTTCTGCATTGAAGTCACTGTTTTACTCAGATAAAGTAACAGGAGACAGGAAACAGACACTGTTATAATTTATACTCCCACATAACATGAACTCATCTGAAGCCCTTTAATTCTCTTTAATTCTCATTTTTATTATTCTCAATTCTTAGACTTAAATATGGGAAACGTCTGTGGCATTTCAAGTCCTCTGCTTCCTGCTCTGCATCTGGCCACTTAATAGTAGCCATGTTTCTAAGGGTTACAGAAGGAGAGCGTGTTAAACTAATGTCTGAGTGTGCCACTTGACGGCATCCTTGATTCTGATTGGTGAATTTCACTTCCTGTTGGTGGGGTCAGAGTAGGCCTGGGCGAAAAATCGATTGAATGAATTAATTCGAATTTTTTGTTGCGGGCGATTTAAAAAATAAGTAAATCGAGTTTTTGTGTAATAGCACATTTTTGGCTCCCCGGGGTTTCCGTAGTGTTCGTTTCCCATAGCGACAACATCATACACTAAACAGCAACAGCAAGCGACAAAATGGCTACCGGTGAGAGCGGGAAGTTTGTTCCCAAGAAAGGAATAAAGTCATCTGTTGTTTGGAACTGGTATGGGTTTGCTGCGACAGATGTGGAACAACAGACACCACGCTGCAACATTTGCCTAAAGCCTATCGCAGTGAAAGGCAGCAGCACCACAAACCTATTCCAACACCTGAAACAGAGACATCCAGCCGAATATGAAAATCTCTCCGCGATGAACAAAGCCGCACTGACCAACAAACCTTATTGCTTTCCTTAAGTAGGGGGGGAAATCGGAAAAATCGTAAATTGAATTAAAGTAAATAAAATCGGAGATTTTATTTTTAGGCCATATCGCCCAGCCCTAGGTCAGAGGTCACACAGCGGCAACTCTGTCCTATTCAGAGGGATTAACCGGGCCTATGTGATCCTCGTTAATCCACACGCACCATCACTAGAGCATAAAGCCGTTGTACACACACTCCAATCCTCTCTGTCCGTGCTTCATATCTGGGCTACATGTTTTCCGAAAGTCTGGTCTACACTGACAGCAGATTACTGGGACCCTCAGGGACTTCTGAGGGAATTTAGTTAATGGAATAGTTCAATATTTGAGAAATATGATTTACTTTCTTTCCGAGAGTGAAATAAGATTGACATCAATCTCACGTTTGTGTGTTAAGTACAGGACGTGGTTAGCTTAGCTTAGCATAAAGACTGGAAACAGAGGGAAACACCTAGCATGGCTCTGTTCACAGATACAAAAAACTACCATCCATCCATCCATCCATCGTCAACCGCTTATCCTGCATACAGGGTCGCGGGGGGCTGGAGCCAATCCCAGCTGACATTGGGCGAAAGGCGGGGTACACCCCGGACAGGTCGGCAGTCCATCGCAGGGCAACACATAGACAAACACCCATTCAAACTCACATTCACACCTAAGGAAAATTTTTTAGAGACACCGATTAACCTAGCCTGCATGTCTTTTCTCACTTATAGAAATGTACTAACAGTATTACAGGTAAGAGGGTGAATATGGTTTAATATTATACCTGCTGAACATCAGCATGTCAGCCTTATTAGCCATTGTGAGCATGTTAGAATGTTAGTCTTAAGTACAGTCTGTGTGGTAGAGCCTCACAGAGCCGCTAGCATGGCTGTAGACCTAATTTCACTTGTCTCATCATGTCCATCAGTCCGCGTCTGCTCCAGGAGCTGGTTCAACACCTAAACAGTGCTACAGTCTCATTATCCAACGAAGGTTAAAATGAAGGGCAACTGGACTTGGTTGAAGCTACTGGAAGACGTTTCGTCCCTTATCCAAAGGACTTCTTCAGTTCTGACTGACTGGCAGGGAAACTCAGCTGATGGGTGAAAAACTTGTCAGATAGGGAACTCACCCAACCAGAGAAAAGACGTTCTGGCCAAAGGATTAAACTTTGCCATTACACCACAGCAACTACCGATAGTAGACCTCATCACAGCCACAGAATCGGCCATTAGGAAAAACAAATTAACAGAAACAGAAGCGGAAAAGCTCAGACTAAAGGTATCTGCAGCCCTTTCTAATGCGAAGGCCTCCCCTTCCAACCTCACCATCCAAGAAAGGAAGGCTGTGACATCCCTGAGCAAGGATCAAAACATCACTATCCTACCTGCGGACAAAGGAAGCTGCACGGTAGTACTTAACACAGCTGACTACTAGAACAAAGTCAACAACACACTACTAATGGACACAAACACGTATGAGACACTGAGACGAGACCCAACCAGCGGATACAAGAAAAAGGCCATAGAATGTCTACAACAGTTACAGAAGGACAACACCATCACCCGTGAACAATATTACCGTTTGTATCCTGGAGAAGCCATTCCATGCATTTATGGACTACCCAAGATACACAAAGAAGGAGCCCCACTCAGGCCGATTATCAGCAGCATTAACTCGGTCACCTACAACATTGCCAAACACATTTCCACCATCTTAGCTCCATTGGTGGGAAACACGCCTCACCACGTCCAAAACTCTATTGACTTTGTAAACA
This sequence comes from Micropterus salmoides, assembly GCF_014851395.1. NCBI lineage: Eukaryota > Metazoa > Chordata > Actinopteri > Centrarchiformes > Centrarchidae > Micropterus > Micropterus salmoides. The sequence goes on along the minus strand of NW_024040041.1, from coordinate 30,329,279 downwards.
AAGTTCGAGGACTAAAACTGGATCCAGATGAAACCATGGTATCCTATGACGTGACTTCTTTGTTCACCTGCATCCCCACCATAGAGGCAGTAGAAACCGTTAGGAAACGGCTAACACAAGACAACACCCTGGACAACAGAACTAGCCTCAGCCCAGACCAGATCTGCAAATTACTCGACCTCTGTCTAAACACCACCTATTTCCAGTACAACGGTGGATTCTACAGACAGAAGCATGGCTGTGCCATGGGCTCACCGGTATCCCCGATTGTGGCAAACATCTACATGGAAGAAGTGGAGAATAAAGCCCTCAACTCCTTCAGAGGAAAAGCACCGAGCCACTGGTACAGATATGTGGACGACACCTGGGTCAAAATCAAAAGCCAGGAAGTGCAAGCCTTCACAGAACACATCAACTCTGTGGACAGTAACATCAAGTTCACACGAGAAGATGTTCACAACAACAGTTTGGCCTTCCTGGACTGCGCTGTACACATTGAAGAGGACAGGAGCCTGCAGATTGGTGTTTACAGAAAACCCACACACACAGACCAATACCTACTCTTCGATTCACACCACCCACTGGAGCACAAGCTAGGGGTCATGAGAACACTGCACCACAGAGCGGAAAACATACCAACAAGCGCCCAAGCCAGAGAGAAGGAACAGAACCACCTGAAGGGGGCACTTACAGCCTGTGGATACCCTAAATGGACCTTTGTGAAAACCGCCACAAGATCCAAGAAGAACAAAACTACAGGGGAGGAAAAGAAGGTCAAACACAACAACATTGTGATTCCATACGTGTCTGGAGTATCAGAGAAACTCAGGAGGATTTTCAACACACATAACATCCCTGTGTTTTTTAAACCCAAGAACACACTAAGACAGATGCTGGTACACCCCAAAGACCACACACCCAAACACAAGAAAAGCAATCTAGTGTATGCGGTCCAATGCAGTGAGGAATGCACAGACCTGTATATTGGGGAGACTAAACAACCACTACACAAACGCATGGCTCAACACAGAAGGGCCAACTCCTCAGGTCAAGACTCTGCAGTCTACTTACATCTGAAGGACAGAGGACACTCGTTTGAGGACCACCAGGTGCACATTTTAGACAGAGAAGATGGATGGTTTGAAAGAGGTGTCAAGGAAGCATCTACACCAGGGTTGAGAAGCCGTCATTGAACAGAGGAGGGGGTCTACGCCACCACTTATCCCCCACTTACAATGCTGTCCTTTCATCACTTCCCAGGAAACTCAACAAACGTAACCTATTGGCCTCAGGTGAAGATACCAACGATGGTGTTCAGTCTTGGCCACAGGTAGTCTTAACGACTGTAACGACTGTCGTCACAGTAACAAGGAACACTAACGAACCAGCGGTATCGATGACCCGGGATAACGACCCCACTGAGGTTAAATAGCTGAGTTTCCCTGCCAGTCAGTCAGAACTGAAGAAGTCCTTTGGATAAGGGACGAAACGTCTTCCAGTAGCTTCAACCAAGTCCAGTTGCCCTTCATTTTAACCTTCGTTGGATAACTATGACCTGGATGACTGAGAATCTTCATAGACATACAGTCTCATTGTTAGTGTCTTGACTTTGACACACTTTCCCCATCAAATCTCATTAAAACCTGTGTTTATGATATCATCCCATCCACTCCACATTCCAAAAAAAAGGAATTTGACTCTAGTTTATTCAGATTAACTGTCTGGTCCCTCGTCAAAAATGACACAAAAGTGTTTACACACCAAAGAAGCGTCTTATTTCTCAAAATATCAAAGTACTACACTAACACAATAGTCAAAGTTCTCACCGTTCACTGTAAACCATTCATCACAATATCATAATAATAACAGTAGAATGAACAATATTGAGCATTCTTTGAGGTTTTTATTGTTTTGTACATGGAAAAACAGAATACCTATGTTGTTACTCACTTAAAGCATATCTACAGAAGGGCTGTGTCCAACCTCTAAAATTGTATATAAACATGGTCATACTTATGTAAGTGACAGGTGCATGTCTTAAAAGTACATAAATACGTACAATGCAGCCATAATGTTCACTTGTGGTATAATGTGCTGTATATTCAGCAATGAAATCTTCCATCTCTTTGACTTCTATGGATAAATAATAGTAAAAGTCACACATCTTTCAGCTTCACCAAAAGATCCTTAAATATTAACAAGAGTGAGTAATGGGTCCGGTAAAGTTTAAGTGTCATGTTACATGATAAGGTATCTGGGCTGATGGCACCTATGCGTTGTTTCAAGTAAGAGGACAGGATTAAGATAACTGCAGCTTCACAGGTCAAACTAGGAGACACAACACAAATGGGATGCACTGATAACTGTAGTAATGACATGATGCCCTTGTGTAGCATTAAGGTTAGGATCATTGGTATGTCATAAAATTACACAACATGATTCAGCTTATGGAGGATTTGCAGTTGATTTGTGATTCTCTAAAAGTAAAAGTCTGGTGATAGTTTATATTATTCATGTTAACAAATCCCACGAAAAGACACACTACTAACAAGTAGTGTTGCAGTCAAGACTGAAACCGAGACCAAGTCAGACCAAGACCAGAGTTTATCGAGACCAGTCAACCAAGACCAGAGTTTCAGCCAAGTCAAGACCAAGACCAGAGTTTATCGAGACCGAGGCAAACCAAGACTTTTAGGGCTGAGACCGAGTCAAGACCAAGACCAGTTCCCCACATTACATGACCACAATAAAATGTGGAACGAGATCATAGGTACTTCACAAATTGATCTGAAAGATCCACTTTCCCTTTAAAGCACCCATACAAACCTAAGAGCTGAAATCAACGTAAGCATCTTTATTCAACCTCCTTTTCCATGCTGACCATCGAGCAGGAGTGACAGTCAGTAACAGTAAAAACGCATTTTTAATTAGGGTTATTGGTTGCATTTGAAGCGATACGTTTTACATCCTCAAAGTTAGACCTATCAAACAAATCAGACAATGCCAAGTTATGGTCTTGACTGTTCTTGAAATAAAATCCTGAGTCTTCAATGTCCAAGACGAGACCGAATACAAATGCGGTCGAGTCCTAGACAAGACCAAGACCATCAAAAAGTGGTCTTAAGACCAGTCTCAATACCAAGACCGTCTTGAGTACTACAACAGTACTAACAAGTCACTGTGTGTGTGTCCAAAGCCTGATTTTGCATCTTTCTTTGAGCCAAAGAGCGCAATAGTCCAAAACTATTAAATCCCATCATGAGCGTTGGGTAATTATTTAGCCTTATTTGTTGCCAGTTTTTACAGATTTATGGCTTCAGTAGCAACAAGTGAACTTTGGTCTGAGAGCCACAGACAGCATTGGAAGCTCTGAAATTCTTAAGAACAGAAGAATCCTTGTTGGTTTTGGTCCTTTTGTGCAATTTGTTAAAAATAAGCAAAATTTTGAAAATGAACTGTTGAATTTTCACGATTATCCGAGGATGCTTTCAAATTCTTGCTCATCCCCGACCTTTTGTCTAGCACCACCATCATGTTCAGTTTCTGCTTAACAACACTTGACAAAGTTTCTGATGGCCATGTTTCCATAAAAATCTGCTGTAGAAATTCACGATCCCTCTAATATTTTTGACGACTTCCTGATCCTTCCTCGAAAGCCGCCATTGGGAAGTTTGTGACATTTACTGCGCATATTCTTGCTCCTCATGATGATCCTTTTGAGTTTGAGCTTTCAGACTCATGAAGCCTACTGCCTCATGTAATCAGCCTGATACATCAGTGCAACCCAAAATAAACGCAGAAACACCATTTAACTGTACACACAATATATAGATATATATATAATATATATCTTGTATTGATTATTACTGATGACCAGTCAGCCAAACACTGCAAGCTCACAGACCTTGGTCAGGACAGTCTCAGAAAGAAGGCACAACTAGTATGAAGCCCTTAAAT
>NW_024040041.1:30215420-30324822 GCF_014851395.1 Micropterus salmoides | reverse complement strand
TTTTTTTAATCATAATAGTTTTGAATGTTCTCCTCAGTAACTTATTAATGATCCGCTGTTTGGCATCAAGTGTTCATCACTTCTGACCATAAAGAAAAGTTAACCTGGTTTCTTCTTCAATTTTCAGTCAGGAGCAAAAATCAGCTTATAAACTTGAAGAAATAACAATTTGACATTTATCGTGATAATTATCGGTATCGAATGATATAAAAGTTTTTATCATGATAACATTTTTGGCCATGTCGCCCAGCCATACATTGCACTTTTCATATACATTTTAAATTTTTTTATATCATGGAAAAGTTCATTTTCTTCCATAATTAACTTTCATAAATTCAACTCTTGAAACTATTAGAATTCTAAAATATTTTATAATACAGAAATATCGACCTGAGAAGAGCTCTAATCAGCTAATTAACTGAAAACACCTGCAAAAAATTCATGAGCCTTTACTGTTAGTCTGGTTGCAAGGTAAATGTTCTGTGTTTGTATTTAGCGCCTTTCTAGTCTTCACTGACAACTCAAAGCGCTTTTAGACTATGTCACATTCGCCTACTGGGAACTACTCATCCGAACAGAAGTTAACTTTGACACACTGTTGGAATTTTTGGGTTCAGTATCTAGACAAAATAATAAATATGGGAAAGAATACAGAAATTAATTTCTGCCTACCATCTTTAATTGGATTATGAACATTGAGAAACAGGTTATAATTTTTTTCATTATCATGCAGTGGATGAAATACATTTCATTTTATACATCATCTAAATAGTCAAGAGACTTTAACTTCAGAGCAGCAGGAAGCTTTGTTGAACGGCCTCTTGGGTTTATATTTTTAGAAAATTAGATGCTTGGCTCACGAGAGGCCCAAACTGGGGCTAGTTGTACCCTGTCTCAGAGGGGTTATTAGAATATTTTATAGAGAATCTGTTTATTTGGAAACTGAATGTAAAATGACATTTGTAACCAAACTGTTGTATATTCATTTGTGAGATTAGGCGGTGTGATTTAAACCTCACAGACACACAATATATATATAACTATAATAAAAGTGGGTTGTACAATGACTGCTGTGATGAAGGACTTTCTGCTTTGTGAGCCGGTGAAGTCTATTAAAATGCTACGAAATGACAACAGACGTGTCGTCTCAGTTCCTCCACCTGCAGACAATAAATAAAATCCAGAGTTTTATTTCTCACATTTCAAGTTTTATTGCTTTTTCAGAAAAAAAATATCAGCAGTACTGAAAGTAAACAAAGCAGCGCAGAACAAGTCTTAGCACTTTGTGAGCATGTAAATACTCTTATGAATGATTCATAAGGCAAAAAACACAAACACCAAAACATCTTCTCCACAGCTGCTTCCACACACGCTGACCTTTGACCTTTCTGGGAAAGGTCCAGTCTGTTGCTGCTGCTGTTTTACACTCGCCCCGAGCAGCTAACTGTAACTCAATCCAGCCTACAATCTACAATCTATGTTAGTGACCCTACAGCAGCGGTACAGTATATAACACTACAGTCCAACCTATTACATAGTTTTCTTTTTTAACATAAAACACAAGTAGCCTTCACTGAAGTCATCATAGCTCCTCCCGAACAGAAGACGTTTCACTCCTGGAAAGACGCGCAGCAGAGGGATTGTTTATTTTAAAGAGCGTCTCCACAGGAAAAACTAAAAGGTGCCTCCTCTCCTGGTCTGCTACACTGATACTGAAACAACACTAAAAGGCTCAAATTTCCTCACATGATATATCAAAGTTGTGGACAGGACGAATAAACTTATCTATTCACCAATAGCGCAGCTAGAATTGTAAAGTTTGTCCTGAGGGTGGCGCTAAAGGAAAAGTCATGGGGTCATTAAAATCTTCTGTAGGTCATGAATCTGATCAGTACGTTTTATAAAATCTGCTTGTTAGATCAAAATTTGCCAGAACGCCAGAAAGCTCGAGGTGAATCATACAGAGAATGAGCCGTACAACCAAAACAAGGGAGTTAAATGAGTCTTAAAACACTACACAGAGCTGCAGAGATGGTGACGCATCTCTTAAGTACTAACAAGCGACTCCTCTCTCATTTCATTCATTATTTACACAGTAGCATGTTATTTAAGGCAGCTTTAAGAACTGATGGCCACAAGATGTTGGCATGTGCTCCATTCAGAAAGGTCCCCCCCCACACACACACAACTTTAATGAGTAATTTACGTTGTTTTCTAAGACATGTGTCATAGTGATATAAAAACACAGTTCATTAAAACCCTAAGGCTTACAGAGGGGTGTTTTAACATATGCGTGTCTGAATCTACTATTATTTTCATCAACAGCAGATTATTTTCTCGCTTTTTTTGTCAAATGCAACTGCGGAGAGATATATAAACCATCAAGTGATAATGTGTATTTCATGAGGACAAAGGAACAGACCGACTGTGCTGCCCCAACGAAAAGTGCCCCTCCAGTGTTCAGAAAGACACGCCCTTAAGGTGTGTTTAAACTAAACATCACGCAAATATTCACTTTGGTTGTGGCGTGTTTAGAAAACTGTGTTTAACAATCGATGAACGTGAAGGTGCCAACTGCTACGGCTCAGTCCGATGTTAAAACTAAAACAGGAACTCTACCTGTTTCTCTAGTTTCCCTTTTTGTTGGTTGACCCAACTCACACTTGGTCACCTCATGTGTCTTGGACGGATCAGACAGTGGTCAGATATCTAGAAAGCAAACTGTAAATGCATCCATGAAGCATTCAAGACGGACTGAAATCCACCTCGGGAGCCCATGAAGACGATAAAGCTTCTGTCTCGCTCGTAGTTCATAAATACGATTCATTCGTGTGTTTGAGCTGGAGAGTTGCTAACTGGTAATTGTGGTAACTAAAATGCTAAAGTGCGCACGGTTATATTGTGCAGTACCAGCTACTACCAGGGCCGGCTGATTTGCATGAAGCCGGGAAAAAACACATCACATTTGGGATCTGACCAACAAATATGTGGCATATAAGTGTAAAAAAAAGAAACCCTGACATTAAGTAGTACAGCTACAGCTTTAGGATAACCGCAGATTCTTTACTGAAAGTTCAAAATCTATTACCTAGAGTGGAAGCGTATCTTCTCAACGTCAACCAACATCTGTTAGTGTCTTTTGTATGTAGTTATGTCGTGTCTAAAATTTGCTTTGTGTTTAGTCTTAACACACCTTTTAAGCAAAAAAAAAAAAAAAAAAGAGCAAAAACACTTGGTAAAGGAAAAGAAAGCAGGTGAGGAGGTGTGACATGCAGCACAAGTCCAGTAAGTGAGTTCAAGGTAAGTGCGAGTGCTGAAAGGAAGTCCTGCTAACAAACAAACAAACAAAAACTCTGACTGTGCAGAGCTGGTAAACAAACATCCCAAAGTAGCCGTAGCAAACGTATCTATCCGTTTCATCGCTGCAGCTCCCGGTGAGAGCGGCGCGTGTGATGAACACACAGTACCGTTAAATGTTTGGGAGATGCAGGACAGGAAGAAACGAGCAGCTCAGAGGAGGATTAAAGATGGAGGCGGAGGACGTTTCCACTTTCACAGCAGCAGCTTGGGTCCCCCTCCGAAGTCTAACCTCTTCACCAGCCTGTAAAACACAACAAGCACACTCAGCCTGTTTCACCCACCAACTGCTGGACAGGTGAAATCTGCAGCAAAATCTGGGATTTTTAATCTCCTCCAGCTTCTGTCTATCTGGACAGTTGTTTTCAATATTTTCTTCATTTCACAGACCAATAAGAGGTAATACGACCTTGCTGGATTACAGTACTAGTCTGGACATGAGATCAGCAGCTGTTTACCTGCTGTACAGGTACAGAGCATCTCACCCCTTGTTGTAGAAGCCATTAGTAGGATGGGTCTCGGAGGAGTTGTTCTGGCCCGACGCCGCCCCCTGTCCACCAGCGTGGCCTCTGCGGTTCGCTGTCTGCTCGTGGACGTATTCCCGACAGGACGCTAGCTTAGACTCCAGGTTCTATAAGCAGTGCAGAAAACAATATAATGCTCATTATAAACAAAGAACAAACTGTGTTAAATGAGCGAAAGTTGAGGTTGAGATCTTTAGCAGCTGTGGGGAAGTAAATGTAACAACTGGCCATGTTGTGGAAGTGTTACAGGGTTTATTTGTGTGAGGACGGTGTCAGCAGAGAGGTCATCATGTGAAGTCATGTGAGAGCTGCAACAAATACGGTCTTTATTTTTTCCTGAACATTTAGACACTGGCTGTCATTTCAGTTTAGATATCCTCAATGTGTCCAGTCAATAAATGCAAAGTAGCGCTAAACACACACAAAGTACCGAGGAGGACTGCCTGTCATTACTTTATGAAGACCATAAATGTTTACACTAAAATACATCCAATAGTTATCTAGACACTTCACTCTGAACCACAATGCGCTGGAGGCAATGTCAGGCTAACAAAGTCATTAGGATCGACCCTCCGCAGACCATGAACTTCAGCACAAAATTTAAAAAGTTGTCAGTGTTGTACTCATCTATTTGGGATCAATTATTGATTGGGTGTTTTGTGTTTATTTGTACATGATGTTGCTTCTAAAAAAAAAAAAAAACAATAAACTCCTGAGAAGAAAGTAGTTTGTGTGCATTTGAGAGTAAAAGCAGAAGCACCCTGCAGCATCACATGGTTACAAATCAGCAGCTGAGTCACGAAACACTGAGTTCTCTTTTGATCCTTTGAGTCCCGGGTCAATAATCACAAGTGCGGTTCTTACCCCGACTTTTCTCAGCAGCTCTCCAACAATGTTCAGAGCCGAGATCCTGGCCGACGTGGTGAGGGGAGTCCCAGGGAGGCTTTCACCTGCAGAAACAATCAATCTGGTGAATGCAGAGATATCCATCTTTCTAATGATTCCAATCCTTATATTTAAGAAGCTGAAAAAACAAGAATGTTTGGGATCTTTGTTTGATCATTTACTTTAAAACTGCTGTCAAAACTGCTAATTGATTAGTTGGCCCGTGGTGTTTCAGTACTTTGTTTAAAATCAGACCTCAGTTTTCTGGCTTCCTAGTCCATCATTTTGCCTGATCATTTATTTATTTATTTGATTTGACACAATGGGAGAAAAGAATCAACATCTGACAAATCTTCACAGCAGTTTTACAGTTTGTTTTTTCTTTAAATACACAATGGCTTATCTGCAGCACAGTCAGCAGTTTTTCTCTTCACTTTCAGCCTGTACAGATATTCTTTTCCACTGGAGCAGTTTGTTTACAGACAGTTATGTGCTAAACACTGACTTTTTGAGGCATTGGGAGTATTTTTTGGAAATTGGTTAAAAGCGTTATAAACAAAGTTCCCAGAAGTATGTTCTTTTAGGCCCTGATCAGACAGAATGTGTTTTTTGCAGTGAGAGGCGCCTTTTTAAAAAACTTCTTCTATTGGCAGTGAGCGTTCTGCGTGCTGTTTACGCCCCCAGAGTGCCTCGCTTTTTGGGGACCTGCTGCGCCTTGTGTTTTCGAAGGAGCACTCTGAGCGCTCGAAGTAGAAAAAGCAGAAGAGAGCCCGACGTCATTCCCGTTTTTTTTCCATGGTCCAATCGGATGAATGGAGAGACGGGCCCTCAGTTGTGGTGACTGAAGTTTACAGTTGCTTGGATTATCTGGAGACTCCAACAAAGTGTCCCTGACTCATCCTAAAATACGCCTTGAACCGACCACCATTAGGACGAATCTACTGGACCAACTGGTGGTACTACCAGCTTATGTACCCACACGGATCTCCATTTCCCTGTCTCCCCTGTTCACCTCTCAGCCAGAGCAGGTGCCCTCCTTTTGTCTATTGTTTTTAAAGCAGAAGAAAGAATTTAAAGAAGAAGAAGAAGAAGATATACTTTATTAATCCCGCAAGGGGAAACTCCTATGTCAGTATTATGTTAGTATTTACACACAGGTCCGAAAGACACATATGCACAAACAGGACCCATAGCAACCCAGAGAGATGTCAGAGTGAGGGGGCTGCCACTCAGATCTCTCGATCCGGAGACCCACCAGTTTCCAAGCCAAGTCCCAACAGACCGAGCTAACACCGGCCCAAAAAAGACAGACCTGTGAGTTGTGATCAAGTTTCTGCTAATATGACCGTTATTACTTAGTGGCAAACCAAAGATTACAGATCGCCTGAGCTATCTTTGATTTGACTGACAGGACAGCTGATTCGGTGGTTGCCTAGCAACATAAATAACAACGCAGCGCACTGCTCTTTTCCAAATTCAACCAAAAAAGGCACTGCTGCGCGCCTCGCGTTTTCAAACCTGCAAAACGCATTCTGTCTGATCGGGGCCTAAGTGTGCAAGATCATTAACATTTGAAAAATCAGACGAGGTTTAAAGAATTTGAGGTTAAGTTTCAATTATGAAGATTGATTCAAAGATTCAATGGAGAATAAAAAAGGAATGGGTTTATATCAATCTAGCAAAAATAATGCATGATAATGAAGTGGGTTGAATCTTGAATCTTGAATAAAAATATGTTTATAATATTGTTGGTAAAAACAAACAAAAAAAATCAATGAATTAATAATGCACCAACTCTTAATTGACATTTAGCTACCTTAATAAAGATGTGATACTTCTAAATCCTTGCTGCATACAACCTTCAACCAGCAACCTTCAGCACTAAGACACAATAGCCTGTAGCATTTTGACTGATAAGCAAACCCCAGGGCAAAATGTCTGCAAATCACTTGCTACTGCTCATTACTGCGATTAATTGCTGTGAGCCTGGTAATGATTAAAGGCAAGTCATATGAAGGTATCAATATTTTTGTTAAATAAGAGCTCCTCTCGTCTGGATTTTAGCAGCAGGAGTGTAAGTGGACATGCATGCATTGGATACTGGTGGTGATGAACCGACCTCTGCTGATGGGGGTCAGTGGAGTGGTGAAGGACTCTGCTGAGCCTGGAGGTCTTCGTGGTGTGGCGGCAGATGGGACCGGCTGGTTAGAGGACGCAGGAGTGTTTTTTTCCTCGGTTCTTTTGACTGGAGGGGTGAGGGGCGGGGTGGGAAAACCAGCCGAAGACGAAGACGAAGGCTCTTTGACTGCACTGCTGAGGGACGGCTTCCTGTCCTGTACCTGCTGTTTCTGCTGCACCGCGAGTTCCTGTCTCAGGTCTGACACACACACCAACAAACATTAGGGGCCAGTTACAGACGTGCAACAGAGACTTTAAAATAATGGCTTTCAGCAGCCATGCAGAACATGAAGTAAGGCCTCAAAACAACCAGCTTATTCACTGTGGGTGTAGTCTAACTCTTTAGATAAGCACATTATGAGAGCATTGAAAACACATCTTTAACAATGCTTTTATAAGCTATTGATTGAATTCTTTTTCTTCCTGAAACTTTTATTTTTCCCTGAATGTAAAAATTTTAAATACCATGAATTAGCTGACTGCACTTTAAAAACTTATATCATGTCATCTCAACACACACTTTTTGCATTGGGAACTGGTGATTTCACCACCGAAATATCTGCTGAGGTTTGTTTTTTAAAATCATATCCCACAGCCAGTTAAAATCTGTGCCTCCACGACAGCACAAGTTTGCAAAACTAGTTTAACTGACGGCAGGTCAATGAATATGTACCTCTGGCCTCGTCCTTCAGCCTCTGGACAGACTCCAGGAGATTCTCCTTCTCGTCCAGCTCGCTCTCCAGGAAGGCGTTCCTCTCTATAACCTGGTTCATCCTCTGCTCAAAGTCCTCCAGTGACATGATGGTTGCCCTGAATAACACACAGCGTAAAACAGATCATGAGGCTCGGGAGACTCCAGGAACTGCTACCACTTGTGAGTGCTGAGTGTCACGTATCTGACGAAGGCAGCCTAAACCTTTAGGAACGTCCTTATAGGCGAGTCATGCCACTCGGCAGCCATCTTGGCAACACCACCAGGCAACAATTTGGGACTAACAATTCCTATCTGAATGAATGGGGAGAGAAACAGAACTGCAGTTTTACTGGACACCGGGACAAATAAACTAGATGAATAGAATCACCAGTAAAATCTAATAGAAATCGCTGAAAAAGTTTGACAACTTTGCCTCAAAATAAGGTTTAAAAGGCATTTTTCCTCGACAGGTTATACTACTGTGCATGCATAGTAGTAGTGACGCACGCGCAGTAAACCCCTTACGTAAGTGGAACCACATGATTGGCTGAAATATGTTTCCCGCCTCAGCTGTTAAAAGAAGACGATTTGCTTTCTAGGGGGAGAGGCGGTACAAGCGCAATCTTTGGCGTTACGGGCTTTCCCTATGGAGTTATATTGAGGATTCTTAAAGTGGCATGTCTCCTCTATATAACATCTCTGGCCATAGCTAGGCTACTTTTCTGCAGAATGGCTGGCTAGGTTACTTGTAAATGTTACAAGTAAGTAAGGCAGCTGCTGGAGAAGCAGATTGCAAATCTGTCCTTTAAAGTAATAAATGTATTAACAATCAACACGCTAAGGTTTGTTAAACATTCAATTAAGGTTTGCAAATATGGCTATAATAGGTTTAATCAGATTGTGAAAGCTACATGGATTTCTTCAACAGATAGGTTAATTGATTTCATTAGTACAGTTGCGCAATCACATCATCTTAACTTCGTTACTGTGTTAAAGGATCATTTTGGTATTTTTAAACCTGGGCCATATCCGGCTAGTACGTACAAAAGCTTACCAATCCGTACAGTAGCTGCTTCAGCCGGCAGCCACAAACCAGCTGCAGTGGCAGCAACGAATTCCTTTGGGGCAATTGCTCAGACTGTTAACCAGGTGACAACTTCATGGAAAGGATCCCTACAAGTGACTCCTGGAAACACCCTTTGTTTTTAACAGGAAACTGCAGTCTCACGTAAGGACAGCTCTCACGCTGAAATCTCATGAGAACTGTCCTTGAGTGAGACTTCAGTTTGCTGTTAAAAACAAAGGGTGTCACTGGGAGTAACTCGTAGGGATCCATGATGTTGTCAGACACCCGGTGTAACAGCTGGTGTTTGTGGACGTCATTTTGATGGGCCCAAAGAAATACGTTGCAGCCACTGCAGCCGGTTCAGCTGCTGGCTGAAGCCCTCTACTGCACGGATTCCAAAACTATTTGTACTTTCTAGTCATTTCTACCTCAAAATATGTGAAAATAGTGGCCCCAGGTTTAAAAATACAGAAATTATCCTTTAAGTTGTCTTCCATCATCTCTGTGTGAGCGCCCTCTGACCTCTTGGTCCTCTCCAGGTCATCGTTGGCCTGCTCCAGCTCTCTGATGTATTTGTGAAGCTGGTCTCTGATGGCTGTGGTCTCAGCCAGGTCTCCCTCCAGGCTGGAGATCTGCCGGAAGGCCTCCGAGTGCTGAGTCTCATACTTCTCCTGTCAGGAGGTCGACCACAGTGTCAGGAGAGGAAAGAATATGAAACAAAAAAGGATAGATTACAAAGGTGGGGGGGGAACTTCCACTTCAAATTATAACTGCTAAATGGATATTTGATAGAACTATTTAAATATTTCAATCATTTGAGGCAATTTAATTTAACAAAAAACAAACACTTTAGTATATCCGGCTAATGAAAGCTTAACATTAACTCTTCTTAAAACCTGAAGGCTTATAGTGCCTTACCAGGAAAACACTTTTGGTGCCCAAACATCATGTGTTTTATACATCTAGCTTTGTAGCACTGACAGAATATTTAACATCAACACATAATGAAAACATGGATGACAACTTCAGGAGGCTCAATACCATTCACAGACCCTGTGAGGATTCATCGTAACCGTGTTGCTGGTAGTGTTTTTTAATCACAAGCTGCATATTTCTACACATTACTTGTCCATGAAGTGTCTGCATACTGGTCATACAGATAAACCTTTCCCCCCCTTTTCACCTTAACACAGGTAAACACTGTCATATTTCTTATTAATAGTTTGTCCACGTATCTAAACTGAATTTAATTTTATGTATGAGTGAATATTTTCCCATTTCCTCCTTAGACCTGACACCAAAAACTAAATAAAATATGTAAAATCTGTTCATTTATTTAACATTAAATCACAGAGGAGCTTTCTCTCTGGCGCACAGTAATAAATATAATGAATACAAATGTCATTAGCGAGAGAGAGATTACGAAGGTTACTGTATTTATTCCAACTTAGATTACTGTTTATGAAACAAAACATTTTGATTCTTTTGATCAGTGTGTTCTTAAGGACTAAAGGAATATAAATAATCAAGGAACGGACACATATTCAGACTTTATGACCTCTTCAAAAAGTAGTGAGTTACCATGTCTTTTTCATCTCTCTTGTTTACCATGCCGGTAAGTCTGAATGAATTATACTCTGGTGCTCATGGTTCCCGTAAAATTAACTGTACTGAACTGAAGAGACTCTAACCAATCTAACAACGTGTAGCATGTCCATATTGACTTAAGTTTGATTAACATTTATATTTGTATGCACAATCTAAGCAGCTCAGCTGAAGCAGGCGACCCGGTGGGCTTTAAAAGGTTTTATACATCCAAAGAACTTCTATAAAAAACAAACAAGGCTTCTAATCGAGACCTGCGTTTATCTGTGAAAACATGTAGCCACACAGGGTCAGTAAAAGAGCCAGGTGTCTAATTTGGACTAGGCTTTGTTAATTAAGTTTTACAGTATCTATTATTGTGAGAAAATCTGTCAAGCTCCTGTTGAACAACCAATGACGTCTTTCTTTATTCCACCACATTTGCACCTATCTTTGGGGGGCAACTGTTACGACTGAATCCTTGTCATGCAAACTTTCAGTGCTTTGACTTTAAAGCGCAGAACATGCGATAAGCGGCTGGTTACAGAAACTGAAAAGTGCACAACCACGTGTTAGGATGGATTGTGGATCGGGGGCGACAAACACAATGACCTCACTTACAGCCTTGCACCCGGCACCCGGCACCAGACTGCAACCGGTCTCCACATCTTCTTTTTAAGTTTAAAGTGTTTTTGTGTTTCTATTGCTGTTTGTTTTGCCTGTGCACATCCCTCTTGTGACCTCAGTAATGTGGAAAAATTGATGTTTTTTTTAAAAGGGAGAAAAGCAGGCGAGGGAACTATGACATGTCTGGGATAGGTCTCATGGGAAGTACCGACATCCCCGCCAGACAAAGGCCAAACAAGAGCCCTCAGCTGCCTTCTTCTGCCCTGAATCAATCCTCTGTGAAAGTGTGTGTGTGTTCAGACAAGAGCACCAGTGAAGTCTATTCAGCACAGGCCATAAAACTAAACTTACTATCAGCTGATGGATATGGAAATCCACAGTCAAATCCCCTAAATGGGTCAGTTGGTTGAATGTTAAGACATGATACTATGATACCGCAGCTTTATGCTTCAGTGTTGGCTATAAAACCATGTAGACACAATGACTCACATAACAGAACCTTTTTTTCCTGCATATTACTTCTAAACGTCCTCTAGTTAACCAGTATCTGATAACCGATAAAGTCCTCTGCACCTTGTAGTTTTCCAGTTCCATGCGGAGGCGGTTGTTGGCAGCAAGAAGCTCACGGTTTCGTGCCTCACACTGTTTCAGCTCCGTCTCCAGCTCCACCTCATAGTCCCGACTCATCTGCTGAAACTCCTGCAGTTCCTCCTGGGCCTCCTCTGCACTGCATACATAATGAATAATAATAATATAGAATATTAGCTATGTGTTTGTTACCTCTGGATATTATCGCAGCAAATCATTTGAACCATCATTCAGTTTGGTTTATTGGTTTGGATTCAAATTTCAGCATAACAATTGGACCAAGATGTCTAAGAGAAGGTTTTGCCAGGATAATTCTAAACCAGATAAGTTTGGACAATCAACATAACCTGATAATTTTCCCACCTAACCTCAGAAAGCTCTGGGCACTATGGATTAAACTCGAAAGTCTAAACATCACAGAAATGTGTTTAATAGGAAAACACTCTGAGGTTCACATTTGTTTGTGCTACAGGAGTGTCTACAGACTCACATTTCTATAAACTGAACTGGAGAGCAGCGAATAGGTATTGATTGTATTTTCAGAATTTATTACGGAGCCCCAGAAGTCCTGAAACATGATTTTATTTATGTTGTATAAAAAAACAATACTGCAGGCAAACTAACCAAGAAATCTACTCTGTGCACATGGTCCAGCTTTATTTTATTTTGGGGGGTACACACACCTCTGTTGGTGCCTGGCAGCCTGTTCCTTCCAGTACTCCAGCTCTTCCTCCAGGGACCCAAACACTGGAGGCTCCGGATCTCCCATCTCCAGTTGTCACACACCAACACTGGTCTGTGGTTCAATTCAAACAAGGCATTTAAACAAGTTCCGGTGGACAGAAAGTCCGTTTACAAATTGTCTAATTTAACATCAACGTTGTACCGGTTAATGGGAAATCAAAAGTTATTATAGGAAATGAATTTCAGACTATCTATCAGGATTTTCACGTTAATTCGGCAGCTGAGTAAACCATCAAGTATCACTATGTTTCAGATAAAAAATCTTTTAGATTTTGGTCGTCACCGTCCTCAGTCGTGTCAACGGTGTGCTTAACGTTAGGTTCAAGCTAGTTAGTTTTAACCAAGCTATAGTAAATAAAGTTTCTTTCAATACTGGTTGTATGCCGAATTGAAGAATATATTATATCGAATCATAACACATATTTAAATAACTTAAGTCAGTGCAATAAATCTAATTAAGCCACTCATGACTTAAATTGGTTACAAGATTTATACGGAGTCTGGTCACAGCCAGCTGAACAACGGGAATCTAAAAGATAACGGGTAACCTTATTATGTTTATTATTAGTAACACCTGCTTTTATAAATATTGCAGAGGACTGACTGAAACTATTACCTTCAAACCTTCGGCAACTTAGTATAACAGAGTTGGAAGAATGTTTTTAGCTTGTAAATGCAAATAAGTTAGCTAGTTCAGCTAACGGAGTTTAGCGTTAACCATTTAAATCCCAGCTGGGATAACGTTTAACACAACATGACTGTTACTTACGCTCAACAGTTAGCTTCGTTTGACGCAATGTTAACCTATTAATTATTTTTCTAAATCCTCTTCACGTGCCGACATTACTACCGACAAACTTTGCCGGTAAAATGTAAAAGCGAAACGATGAAAGACAACTATTAAAGGACTTTCCCCGAGTTGGAAACCGCAAAGTTGCCACTGTCTTGGGAAGACGTCGAACAATACAAGTTGCCATTCATGTTCTCTCCGGACCGCCTCACCAATCACAAGTTAGATGATAGATTCGTCGCCTGTTCCTATTGGTCAAGTGGTTGTCAATCAAATATTTAGAGGCGGGATGAGGAGTATTGTCCAATCAGATTGATGTCAGTCTAAAAGGGGGTCTGCATCATCTGCACAGTCTAGACATTTTGATGGAGTGCCTTAGGCCGGTGCTGCCTTCAAGTGCTGTCGGAAATTTTACAAAAAGTAAGCGCCTCATTAGATAATAACGTCTGATATGAGGGTTTACAGTTACTTTTATCGTCAGCTCCGTCTACAGCTAATGATTGAGGTAATATTTTGTAAATTCTGATGTATGTTGCCACAAGTGCCTGGTATTGCCTTTAATTTCCTATCATAACCATTTGAATGTAGGATGTCCCTTTATTTTCAAGGGAGGCTTTGAATGCAGCATGATATTGCTGATATGTGTGACAGCCCATTTTTAATTATAAAATCAAAATGTTGGTGATTCAATAATGGTATAAGTCAAAATAAAATGGAAATAGAAAATAGAAAAACTGACTTAATGATATGATATGATATGATATGATATGATAGTCATGATGGCAAGTTAAATTTCAAAAAAATTATAGGACAGCCTACCAGGACAAAATTATGAGATAGTAAATACTTTGACTTAGTATCTGGACATGATTCATATTTGTAATCTTGATTTTGTTGTATTTTGTACATTCATTTCCCTTTTTGGAAATAATGCAAATTCTTATTCTATCTTTCAGTGTTGTGTAACACTCAAATACTAAATACCAATTTGTTTATCTAGGCTACAACACTACTGTTAGTGTTCTGATTGTATTTCCAGTGCTGCCATTTTTGATTGTTGAATAGAGAGAATGTAAACTTAAAAAATATGTTCTTCTGCATTGAAGTCACTGTTTTACTCAGATAAAGTAACAGGAGACAGGAAACAGACACTGTTATAATTTATACTCCCACATAACATGAACTCATCTGAAGCCTTTAATTCTCTTTAATTCTCATTTTTATTATTCTCAATTCTTAGACTTAAATATGGGAAACGTCTGTGGCATTTCAAGTCCTCTGCTTCCTGCTCTGCATCTGGCCACTTAATAGTAGCCATGTTTCTAAGGGTTACAGAAGGAGAGCGTGTTAAACTAATGTCTGAGTGTGCCACTTGACGGCATCCTTGATTCTGATTGGTGAATTTCACTTCCTGTTGGTGGGGTCAGAGGTCACACAGCGGCAACTCTGTCCTATTCAGAGGGATTAACCGGGCCTATGTGATCCTCGTTAATCCACACGCACCATCACTAGAGCATAAAGCCGTTGTACACACACTCCAATCCTCTCTGTCCGTGCTTCATATCTGGGCTACATGTTTTCCGAAAGTCTGGTCTACACTGACAGCAGATTACTGGGACCCTCAGGGACTTCTGAGGGAATTTAGTTAATGGAATAGTTCAATATTTTGAGAAATATGATTTACTTTCTTTCCGAGAGTGAAATAAGATTGACATCAATCTCACGTTTGTGTGTTAAGTACAGGACGTGGTTAGCTTAGCTTAGCATAAAGACTGGAAACAGAGGGAAACACCTAGCATGGCTCTGTTCACAGATACAAAAAACTACCATCCATCCATCCATCCATCGTCAACCGCTTATCCTGCATACAGGGTCGCGGGGGGCTGGAGCCAATCCCAGCTGACATTGGGCGAAAGGCAGGGTACACCCCGGACAGGTTGCCAGTCCATCGTAGGGCAACACATAGACAAACACCCATTCAAACTCACATTCACACCTAAGGACAATTTTTTAGAGACACCGATTAACCTAGCCTGCATGTCTTTTCTCACTTATAGAAATGTACTAACAGTATTACAGGTAAGAGGGTGAATATGGTTTAATATTATACCTGCTGAACATCAGCATGTCAGCCTTATTAGCCATTGTGAGCATGTTAGAATGTTAGTCTTAAGTACAGTCTGTGTGGTAGAGCCTCACAGAGCCGCTAGCATGGCTGTAGACCTAATTTCACTTGTCTCATCATGTCCATCAGTCTGCGTCTGCTCCAGGAGCTGGTTCAACACCTAAACAGTGCTACAGTCTCATTGTTAGTGTCTTGACTTTGACACACTTTCCCCATCAAATCTCATTAAAACCTGTGTTTATGATATCATCCCATCCACTCCACATTCCAAAAAAAAGGAATTTGACTCTAGTTTATTCAGATTAACTGTCTGGTCCAACAAAAGTGTTTACACACCAAAGAAGCGTCTTATTTCTCAAAATACCAAAGTACTACACTAACACAATAGTTAAAGTTCTCACCGTTCACTGTAAACCATTCATCCCAATATCATAATAATAACAGTAGAATGAACAATATTGAGCATTCTTTGAGGTTTTATTATTGTTTTGTACATGGAAAAACAGAATACCTATGTTGTTACTCACTTAAAGCATATCTACAGAAGGGCTGTGTCCAAACCTCTAAAATTGTATATAAACATGGTCATACTTATGTAAGTGACAGGTGCATGTCTTAAAAGTACATAAATACGTACAATGCAGCCATAATGTTTCACTTGTGGTATAATGTGCTGTATATTCAGCAATGAAATCTTCCATTCTCTTTGCCTTCTTATGGATAAATAATAGTAAAAGTCACACATCTTTCAGCTTCACCAAAAGATCCTTAAATATTAACAAGAGTGAGTAATGGGTCCGGTAAAGTTTAAGTGTCGTGTTACATGATAAGGTATCTGGGCTGATGGCAACCTATGCGTTGTTTCAAGTAAGAGGACAGGATTAAGATAACTGCAGCTTCACAGGTCAAACTAGGAGACACAACACAAATGGGATGCACTGATAACTGTAGGTAATGACATGATGAGCCCTTGTGTAGCATTAAGGTTAGGATCATTGGTATGTCATAAAATTACACAACAGTGATTCAGCTTATGGAGGATTTGCAGTTCATTTGTGATTCTCTAAAAGTAAAATTCTGGTGATAGTTTATATTATTCATGTTAACAAATCCCACGAAAAGACACACTACTAACAAGTAGTGTTGTAGTCAAGACTGAAACCGAGACCAAGTCATGACCAAGACCAGAGTTTATCGAGACCGAGGCAAGACCAAGACTTTTAGGGGCTGAGACCAGGTCAAGACCAAGACCAGTTCCCCACATTACATGACACACAATAAAATGTGGAACGAGATCATAGGTACTTCACAAATTGATCTGAAAGATCCACTTTCCCTTTAAAGCACCCACATACAAACACTAAGAGCTGAAATCAACGTAAGCATCTTTATTCAACACTCCTTTTCCATGCTGACCATCGCGAGCAGGAGTGACAGTCATTAACAGTAAAAACGCATTTTTAATTAGGGTTATTGGTTGCATTTGAAGCGATACGTTTTACATCCTATCAAAGTTAGACCTATCAAACAAATCAGACAATGCAAGTTATGGTCTTGACTGTTCTTGAAATAAAATCCTGAGTCTTCAATGTCCAAGACGAGACCGAATACAAATGCGGTCGAGTCCTAGACAAGACCAAGACCATCAAAAAGTGGTCTTAAGACCAGTCTCAATACCAAGACCTGTCTTGAGTACTACAACAGTACT
This sequence comes from Micropterus salmoides, assembly GCF_014851395.1. Lineage (NCBI taxonomy): Eukaryota > Metazoa > Chordata > Actinopteri > Centrarchiformes > Centrarchidae > Micropterus > Micropterus salmoides. Next base: position 30,307,952 of record NW_024040041.1, on the reverse strand, counting down.
AACAAGTACTGTGTGTGTGTCCAAAGCCTGATTTTGCATCTTTCTTTGAGCCAAAGAGCGCAATAGTCCAAAAACTATTAAAATCCCATCAGTGAGCGGTTGGGTAATTATTTAGCCTTATTTGTTGCCAGTTTTTTACAGATTTATGGCTTCAGTAGCAACAAGTGAACTTTGGTCTGAGAGCCACAGACAGCATTGGAAGCTCTGAAATTCTTAAGAAGCAGAAGAATACCTTGTTGGTTTTGGTCCTTTTGTGCAATTTGTTAAAAATAAGCAAAATTTTGAAAATGAAACTGTTGAATTTTCACGATTATCCGAGGATGCTTTCAAATTCTTTGCTCATCCCCCGACCTTTCGTCTAGCACCACCATCATGTTCAGTTTTCTGCTTGAACAACACTTGACAAAGTTTCTGATGGCCATGTTTCCATAAAAATCTGCTGTAGAAATTCACGATCCCTCTAATATATTTTTGACGACTTCCTGATCCTTCCTCGAAAGCCGCCATTGGGAAGTTTGTGACATTTACTGCGCATATTCTTGCTCCTCAGATGATGATCCCTTTTGATTTTGAGCTTTCAGACTCATGAAGCCTACTGCCTCATGTAATCAGCCTGATACATCAGTGCAACCCAAAATAAACGCAGAAACACCATTTAACTGTACACACAAATATATATATATATATATATATATATATATATATCTTTGTATTGATTATTACTGATGACCAGTCAGCCAAACACTGCAAGCTCACAGACCTGTGGTCAGGACAGTCTCAGAAAGAAGGCACAACTAGTATGAAGCCCTTAAATCTGATCTCAGGAGCTTCACTGCACTGTGGGCTCACAACAAACTTGCCACCAGCACAGCAACCAGCCACAGTCCATCATTACAGCCCTGCCGTCCATTAACGCAAGCCTTTGTGGTTTGGAGGCAAAATCATCAGTTGTTCATCTCTGCAGCTGTAAACAATGTGTGCCAGGCTTAGACCCTAGATCCTATTAATTAACTTCACTTTATTTTAGTGTTGCTCCATTGTTCCACCCATCCCTTTCATCCAGAGCAAAATGTCTCAATCATTTTCTTTACATATTCAGGTTCCCCTGAGAAGGAATCTTAATAATTTTGTCCAGCACCTGCTCTTAACTCTAGAGCTTCCATTCGTATGAAATCTCCACTTGCACATGAGAAATATTGAAATCTATATTTGTCTTGCTATAAAATTTATTGAGCATCTTTGTGCTCCCCTGAGGATGAACCCATTGGATTTTAATGACCCTGTGGCCTTCTCTCCAGCGCCCCCCTCAGGACAAACGTGATATTTTCAGCTTGAGTACTGCAGTGTCGAACAAATTTCAAATGTTTATAACTTAATTGTCCTCTAGCTGTGTCAGTCTTTACAGGGGTACTGCAGCAATTTAAAATAACATTTTCATAAAGTTGGGTGACTTGCGAAAAACAGATTTAAAACAAACCTAGTAAACCTAGTGACCTAGGCATATAACATGTCCCACTTTGATTATGTGCAGGTACCTTTTCACCCCCATCTCTCTATTCCCACATTTCATGCACTGTCAACTACAGAAAAACACTCAAAATATTCTTAAACAAAGAAGAAATTAATGAAAATTGATGGCCAAAATATCCTGACCTCTCTGCATGGTGAATAAAATGCCAAGCCCAAACAGAGATCATCTAGATTATATTATTTGTTTTTTTAGGGTTATTTTTTCAGATGTCTGACCAGAGAAGACATTATAAAACTGTTTTCACTGGAGTATTGCCCCTTATGTCAAATAAACTAGTCTTCATGTGTTAAATTGGTGGAATGCTCCTTTAAAGAACAACATATGGGGCTGATATTATTATTTCAGTTATCAGCTGACTGTCATCCACTTATGCAGTGGTATAATATATTTATATATATTCTTATTTTGTTTTATTATCCTCTTTGATCTAAATGTTTCCCATTTTACCAAGAACACAGGTCTGGTGAAATAAAACATAGTTTGACCTCAAAAAGGATCAAATGTAACAATAATATTCAATGCCAACACATATGCAACTTCAACTTCGGATTATCTTATTATTATTATTACTGCAGCCACCCAATTCTTGTGTGTGTGTATGTGGCAAATAAATGTAGTCAGTGACCATGTTTTTCTTTTTCAACCAGTAAACAGCTCCTCAGCTCTTTATGGTGCTTTCAGTTTGTGGGTGCTGGCTAAGCAAAAGTGGAAACCCCTTTGTCCTGTGACAGATTAAACGGCCTTAAAGACAGAAGCAGCGCCCTCCTCCTCTTCCCTTTAGTTTTCCCTCTGGGTCTTTTGCTTCTTTCGGGCCAGCCGGGCCTCGCGCATCTCCTCCAGGGTCTTACGGGGGTCCATGACGAAGGCCAGAGCCACGGTGGCAGTGCCATCGCCACTCTGCCGAGAGAAGCACAGGAAGGTGGCCCAGAGGAATGCGCAGCAGCCCATGAAGGCCGTTCGCAAGTACAACGGCATCAGGACAAAGTTGAGAAACTGTGACGAAAACAGGAAACAGTGAAAATGTTCAGGAGACGTTATAATTAAAAATTATCCCATGTCTAACATAATGATTATAATTTGTTATTCCAACTGTATAAAATTCATAATTTACACTTGAAGGGAGAGTTTGGCTTAAGTGCTATTTCTTTTTTATGTCATTAAATTGATGAAGAAATTATATTAAACGTTCTTATTAGAATCTAAAATTAATTGTGTAAGTCAGAGATGGGCAAAGATACAGCAAAATGAATCTTGTTACAAAATGCAAAATATAATAGTCTCACAATAAAATCCATAACACTGGTGCCTGAAACTTTATCAAGATAAAGTTGATCAGTTCAGAACCCCATGAGTTTAATCCCTGACTCAGTCATAGGTTTTGACCTAGTCTTGTTTTATGTTTGTGAATCATAAATGGTATTTTGAAAATACAAAGTTACTCCACTCTAAAGTATTTTGGTGCAAATTACATTTGATTTTTTTCAGCTCTGTCAAATACCAATTACAAAATACTTTGAAAGAAATTTTAATACATATTTTAGTAGGAACACTAGTAAATACTGCTCATCTCTGGCCTAAGTAGGCTTTAAGGGAAACCCTCAGCATGCACCTGACTAACAGACTGATTAATATCATTTTAATAATTCATTTTGATTGATCCTTCATTGCTACGTTTTGGCATTTTTTGTTTCTATAATGTTTCCACTGAAGTTATGTGATTAGTTATTTAGAGAGAATTTGTTTAGTGTTTTGTGCACGATCAAGGTCGATTAAAAGAAAAGATTAAATAGGATAAATATATCATCATTTTGATTCTAAGGGCTCTCTTAATTACCAAATTCATACCATTGAATCTGGGCATGTCAACTGGCCAGAGCTTGCAAAGTGTGTGTGAAAATATGTGTTCACACGGAAAATGACTTATAACAAATAGTTTATTCAGCTCTGTAAAGATTTAGAGATTGTTTCGTTTCACTTAGATAAATAGTTTATATTAATTCAACAAAAAATGTTTGCTGTGGATCTTTATCACAGTTTTTTTATTAAGTCAAGGTTAATTTTTCATTGTGAGGCCACATGGGGGGAAAAAGATCAATCTTATAATGCCGGAATTAAAATAAAAAAGAGATCTGTCTGAACTTTGAGATTTAATCAAAATCAAGCATTTAACAGTAATAAAAGCAGGACCAATTAAGAAGTTATCAGTATAATTAGTGTTTGGCTGATTAAAAAACAATCCAACTCTGATAAACTGGATGTGCTTTAACTTGTCAACACTACACCAATAGTGACATTTTAATCAGATTTCAGAATCAATTGTAAAGGACTTTCCTAGTTAAAGAAAGGTTAAGAAGAAGAAGATTTGATGCAGATATTGATTAAAACAGTCTCTTTGTGGACAATTTTTTACTTTTGCATCCTTAGAGAGGGCTAATACTTTAAACTTCAAATTTACCAGTATTAAATGTTGTGAAAAATGAAACATGAAAAAGCTCAAATTTTTGATTTCAGGTAAGGTTTTCCAACTAATGTCTTTCTTTAAAAAAAAAAATCTATTAACTGAAATACAACTCAGATACTAATGTGCACAAAACAATACATTGCTTCCATGTTTACCTGCATAAATGGCCAGTACATGAGTCCAGTCTGAAAGAGATCAAGAATGAGATTATGTAGCCAGTGAAGATATTTATAGTGGTATGTTTCTTATTCATCTAAAAGTACCACACCCAAAGTTGTGGATTGTGTACTTTCCCCTTGAAGGAAGAGAGCAAGAGAGCAACACAGCTATTAGAGCTTAAAAAGTATTTTGCATTTAACTGTATTGCAAAATTATTTTATTGTTTGCTTGAATTGTGTCATAAAATCCTTTTCATGTCCATGTCAGTGCAATGGGGAGTCGTTTGGGCTCATGTTTAACCTTTAAGACTTAAAAAAAAAAGCATTTTCTCAGTCAGGACTTAGCTTGACTTGCAGAAAATCAAGAAAATGACATTTAATTATTTGAAATGACATGTATTACATAATTAGGAAAAAGGAGTAAAACAACAGTTTGATATTACTTCATTACTATAGGCTAAATATCCTGCAGTCACATTGTAAGCACAACATTTGTGTCAACCAAATGTAGTTAAACAAAAGTCAAAAGTTACTTATAATAATATATGAATTTACATTTATTCATTTAGCTGACGCTTTTATCCAAAGTGACTTACAATTGCTATACATGTCAGAGGTCGCACACCTCTGGAGCAACTAGGGTCTTGCTCAGGGACACACTGGTGGATGGGTCACAGTGGGGATTGAACCCAGGTCTCTCACACCAAAGGCATCTTATCCATTGCGCCATCACCACCCTAGGTTTAGTTTATCAACTCTCAAGTAAGTAAATGGGGGAAAAAATAAAACTGTCAAATAAATAGTAATAGTATGATGAAACAAAATTGGAAATAAACAAGCAAAGTACAAGTAGGCTATCTCAAAATGGTAGTAAAGGACCCAATCACTTTTTGAGATGGAGAATGATGGCAGTATGCAACCTTCATTCCTCGCTCAGGCGCACAAACAGTCTGCTTTGAAATGGGTCGTTATTGATAAATGTCTGTACAATTACCAGGATCATGAAGCATGACACCCCAGTTACAGCAGCATGACGCTGTGTGAGTTACATTTAGCAGGATTTCAGATCCTAAACGTCCTGATACTCGCTTACTTCCGGGCGTCGTGCCCATTGCGGAAAACCTGCAGTGACACAATCTGGGTTAATCTGGTGGTGAGCTCGCAGCAGCAGCTACCATGTGTGAAGGTGACTTTCCTTCGTTTGATGTTTTCTTACCTTCCAGGTGTTGAAGAACTTCTCTCTCCAGTCTTCAAAGACATCCTCCTTACCTTCCAAGAAGCTCACCCCTGCAGGACAGAAGATAAATATGCGCAGAGTTTGTGGCGATAACCATTTGTGCGCCGTTACGCACAAATCTAAACGACCTTAACGGGAAGTTTTGTCAGCTCACTATTGTGTGTGTTAACGTTTTTAAGTATTTTAGGGTGTGACAACAAGAAGTCATGTCGTACGTTAAGAGAGTTGTAAAGAGAGCAACAATTCAAAGCAATTCTACACATATTAAACTGATGAGACGTATTTGGGTCGGTGCTCCTCCTGCTCTGTGGGTTCAGTGACATGAAAAAATACTTTATTTATATTTTGCATTTGATGTGGATTCTCTAGTTTGTAAACCATCTTACCCGTGTAGAAGACACTGGTGGCCAAAGGCGACGCGAAGCTCTGGTCCAGCAGGAGTTTGCGGAAAACCATCCCGGCGGACTTTCCAGGGAAACGCTTCTCCAGGGCTCGTAGCCAGAAGTAATTGAAGTTTCCGTGGAAACTGACTGCTACAATGGCCACGTTGCGAGTGTGTTTCCAGTCTATGCGCTCCTTCTGAGCTATGAGCTGATGGACAAGGTCGCCGCCGGCGAAGAAGCACCCGTACAAAGTGACATTAGCCAGCCAGGGGAATCGTTTGGCGGCTTCTTTCAGTACAGCTCTCCTCATTTTGGCTCAAGGAGGAGGAGAAGCTGGGGTCGTGTGGGCGCTGACAAAGTGATGCTGGACTGACCAGTGGCTTCAATTTAGCAATCAAGACGCAGGCATAGCGGTTAAATGAATTTGACTAGGCCCTGGTATGAGTCGGCTGGCTGACACGACGCAATCCATCTGTGCGCGGAAATGAGGGAAGGATTAGACCTTTATACCGGCAGCAGGAACATCACACATTATCAAATCTCAGATGAGTAATGAGAAATGTCGACTTTGCCAAAACGTTTCTCAAACACTGCTATCGGCATATTCGCGCTCTGCGTAAAACCTGCCATGGCACCACTTTGGTCACTTGGAGAGAGCTCCTCTAAAGTTTTGCGTCCTGGAGTTATGCATGCATAAAATATTTCCCAATGAGAAGCTTGAAGAAAAGGCTCAGGTTGAATATAAATATAGCCTAAATGTAGATAATTCTGCGTGTTCTGACTCGGCGTTTCGCTGCCGGTGAATCAGGTGGCTCTCCAACAAATCCTGCGGGTCAAGCGCTAATCTGAGGGATTGTCCCAGGCTGCTCATACATAGATCTCCGGCAAACTGCGTCACTGACATCAGCAGCACTAGTTTGCTGCACAGGGCTCTGTGTTGACGCGGGTTCAGCCAATCCAAGCATTGTCAGATCAGCGGTGCCCAACCCCGCAGTGAGCGCATGTCACTGCTCCCTCATGACCCACAGTTTTCATCCAGACCTGCAACCATCGTATGACAGGCAAACTAAGGACTTCTACTCTTAAACAGACTTTTGGAAACATCAGCTGATTTCAGATTGCTGGAAAGCTGTGTGACACTGACCCTGTCCAAAAGTGTCTGGAGGCGGAAGGCTGTTGTTCAGCCCACAGTTTAAAGCGTTCTCCTGCATCACAGGTGAATATTTTATTACTTAATTTAGTCGCGATCACTGTCCGAGGTGCTGATCCTGGGTCCCCGAGGGACGCCGCAGGCATGATTCCCACTATACTGGGATGGATGCAGTCTTGACGGCTGTCAAAATTTATTTTCAAACATCATTGTTATTCTAGGAGGCTTGGAGATAAATTACTTAAGTATTGGCTTTAACTTTTTCATCTTCTTTTTTCTTCTTTTTCTTTTTCTTCTTCTTCTTTTTATCACTTATCATTTATTCATCATTCTCTATTTCAGAGCTATTCATGCTGCTCATAGTGTTCATATTGTCTAATACTGCATACCAAACCCACCTACCTCAAGTACAAAACACCTGCACACAACACTTATTTATTACAGCATCCTTTGCACTTTGCACTGTGCATGCTTGTACTTGTATGTGCACCTGTATATCACATCCGACTCTGACATAATAATATGATAATAATAATAATAATAATAATAATAATAAATAATAATAATAATAATAATAATAATAATAATAATAATAATAATAATAATAATTTACTCTTACATCCCTTGCACTTTGTTCATCGCACTATTGCACCATTGTCTCAATCTGCTTTGTTTATAGTGTGTGTATATGTGTTCTGTATACTGTAGCCTGTGAAAAAAACATAAAGGATATTAGGGTAATAATGTCTTTGATCCATCAAACATGGATCTTCAAGAACCTGGCGTGTTTGGCCAAGATTGCTGTCTGCATTTATTCAACCGACCTTGGGTTCGAGTCCACCAAGGACCACTGCCAAAGGTGCCCCTAAGCGTAGCCCTGAAACCCCCGGGCGCCACGCAATTAATCCTAATTAGGATGGGTTAGATGCAGAGAACTAACTTATTTAATATTATTTGAAGGACAAGGTAAAGCAGATGACCTGCACACGGCAATGCTGTTTCCACTACAACCAACAGAGAGCGACTTCACTCCACACAGAGTCCATTATCCCAACTGAGAGCTGAGCGAGGACAGTTTCTGTTTATCCTCACTGTCAGACCAGAATCTCATCGTACTTTTCATTTAGCTAATTCAGGCTATGTGAATGTTTGATTCAAGGCCCACATAATGCATTACGGACGCACACACGTTTATCAGAATCAGAAATGCTTTATTTATCTCCGAGGATAAGTTATTTTGTTTCAGTTGCTCACTTTGCACATCAGGACATAAAAGGAATAGAAATAATAATAGAAAATTGGTAAGTAGAGAAAATATGAAAAAAATATAGAAATGTATAAACATTAAAAGGAGTGTGGATATATGCAGTAGGCTATTTAACAGAGTTAAGGATAAATGCAGATGAAACACTGTGAGATATTAGGCGGCATCAATTTATATATTTGTTATTTTATAATTTAGGTAATCCCATTATGAGGTCCTACGCATAAAATACTAAAGTATACAACATAACTATCTACAGTATATATATGTACTGCAGTACTGTCCAGATTTGGACACATCAACTAATTTCATGGGTTTCACTTAATCTGGGGGGGGGTGATTAGGGAGGGGTTTACGTAGCACATCTCAATCCAATTGGCTGATTTCCCTGTCCGTCGAAAGGATCTTGTCTGTGATTGGCTCTCGTCTCTAACACCTCGGAAGTGTCATTTTTAGACTTGAGCAAAACTTCGGCGAATCTAACGGTGGTGTGGCGCGGCGGCTGCGAGCTGATTCACAACTTTCGGGAAAGAAATGGCCACCAGAAAGCACTAAAACAGGTACGTTTGAAAACATTTCTCCGAGAATTTGAACCTCACCGATTAACTTAGCCGTTGATTTCTTTCGTAGTTAAAGGGAGTGTTGTGTTTGCGCTCTCCAAGCACGACCAGAGAGGTTCATTGTCTTTTTGGCCACAAGCTAGCCCCAACTTTCCTCCTCATGTTTTGTAAGGTTATTGAGAAAAGGTTACGACAAACTCCGTTAAAATGTGGTAATGTGGTCTCGCTAACTGGCCCGTTTCTTAAATAAACTCTCCACTGACTCAGTAGCACTATTTCAGTCTCACGTACAGCTGTTAACTGACAGCTTTTTTGCTAGTTGCTAGTTATTGTCATCTTCTCCAAAATACATCGTTAAGTGCAGCGGGGACCATCTGTTGAAGTTGATATTTCGTGGATAAATGTTTTGCTTAGTGAATAGCTTGTACGCCGAATTTATTGAAATACATTATTCATTTAAGAAACATCTTATTTGTATTACTTTGATGTATCTGGGTTCCGCTGACATGATCGCCAACTTAAAAATATGAGATTTCTTAATGGAGTTTGGGAGTAGCTCCCACAATACGCCAGATACATTAATATTATCAGGGCTTAAATATGAGATATTAGCGTGAATAATTGCATTTTAGATTATGGACTTCGAAATGAGACTGTAAGGCAGCTCCAGTGTTGGTGGGTAGAAATTTGTTGATGTTGAAAATAAACTACAAAATACGGAAGTTGCTGTAAGCGAGTTTAGACATGTCTAATGTCTCCTGTTGTCTCTTCTTGTCAGTGGTCTAATAATAATAACCTGGGTTTGCACTCGAGTGCCTTTCATAACTTTCCTGTTAGTCAGAGCATGTGCAGCATGCATCAAAGAGTTGCATGCATCCTCCTAGCTGATGACATTTATATGAAAATTCACATTGGGTCAAAACAATATGAAGCATTCAAGTGCTTAAGAACGTCAAAACAAAGTGTAATTTTTGCGTTATTATTAGCTTCAGCTCCTCTGTAGATTTTTCAAGTTAGTTGCATGAGAATACAGTTTGTGTCCACTGATATATATAAAATGTTAAATGCTTCAAAAACGTTGAAATAGAAGCTAGTATGCACAAGGAAATTGAGAAATAACATTAAAACACAGAATCATGAACCGGAATAAACAAGCACAAAAAAAAAGCAGTACAACAAAACCTTTAATGACATCTGTTTGATCAGTCAATATTCGTTGTTTCTAGCGTTGGAAATATGTCAAATTATATGGCTTTTCCTGCCTCATACAAAGTTCCTTTAACACTTTCCCCCCCAGGCAGGACTTGTTTTTGTCACTGCATTTTTAGGAAACCGTAAACGGTCTGAAAGACCTGTGAAAAGCGGGACAGTAGGACATCATCCCTCCATCCATGCATGTTGACCTAAATACTCTGAAAAGCAGGCTGCTGACAACAGTTCCACTCAACTTAACATTTACACAATCACACACAATTACACATCACAAGCATACAAGACATAAAGACAAAGGACATGTCAGTTAGGTTGTTTCCAGCCACACCCGTATCATATAGGCAAGAGATGTTCTGTGTTATAGGAAAACCGGCTTAACGTTTGCTTGGTAAAGTGCCCGGCATTCACTTTGAGTCTTTAGCAGTTTTTTGGAGAGAAAGAGGGATTATAAACCACAGGATTAAAGAGAGATGGAGAGAGTGCCAGCACCCTCTTTTAGAGGATGAAAAAGAAAATGTTGTGGGTGGCTTTAATGGATGGACTAAAGGCTGCTGTTCTGCAGTTTCTTACCAGAAAGAAAGGAGTCAGAGAGGGCGGAGGATCAGTATCTTAGGTCCATGTTGTTCTTATGTCACAGCGGGCGAGCGACTGCATGCCTGCATAATTCTGTGACGCTACGTTTGCATTCATGTTTGTATAAATACTGGGGTTTTGTTTGTCGTGGTTTGTAACAGTAGAGCCGTTTTATCGGAATCAGAATCGGCTTTATTGCCAAATAGGTTTACAAAAACAAGAAATTTGCTCTGGTCATTTGGTGCTGAACAATAAACACAAAAAATGTAAATCTAAAAATATGAAAATGACAGGATATACAAACTGTAATAGAATAATAAAAAGAATGTGGCAGTTATTTACATTTGATTATTGGTTGTGTTTGTGTGGGATCTGATCATAATATTCTGAGACAATCATTTTAGGACGTTTTAATTACACCACAAATTCTTTGATGAATGTATATAGTGTATTAATGCTGAAACAATTAGTCGATTTAATTTGTATTTTTAGAATCAAATGAAATCTGCAAATATTTTGAGAATCTATTAACTGTTTCGGTCAGTTTTTAGCCAAAACATCAGCTGGTTCTAGCTTCTTAAACGTGAGGATTTGCTGCTTTTTTTTTTTGTCATATGTGACAGTACATGAAATATCTTTGGGTTTTGGACTGCTGATTGACAAAAGAAGACATTTGAGGTTTGTTGCGTTGTGCTTTGGGAAATTCTAATATGCATTTTCACAGTTATTGAACATTTCAGTTTGCCTTCTTTGATCATTAGTTGCAGCAATAGACTGTATAAATGAAGTGGAAGTAGTCACCGTGACGTCACCCGTTGCTTTGTGGACTACTGTTTTGAAGCCTCGAGTTTGGACAAGAGGCACGAGTTAGCTAGCTTGGTTAGCAAGGTGTATCTTTAATTCACATTAACTGTGATTTTAACCGGGATGCTAATTTTGGCTTGCGAAAAACAGGCTTAGAACAAAAAGTTCTCACTGGAAAACAATGAACAGCCAACCCAACGGCGCTGGTCAAATCTACACAGAGCAGAGGATACGAGTTGCCTCCAGCCTGATTTACATGCTGCCGTCATAGGAACATGTCAATCGTAAGGTAGCCCGCCCTAAACCGTGTTCTGTTTTATGGTCTACTTTCCTCTAAATGGGACCATAATTTACTAAATGAACATCATGCTGTGTTGAAGAAGACATGAAACTAGCGACTGGGACCATAAAGTCATTAGGAAAGTGTTTACTGAGGGAATAAATCAGCTGAGAAGTAGAAACATTTTCTCATAGACTTCAATACAATCACTTCTTTTTTGCAACCAGGGTCGCCCCCTGCTGGCCGTTAGAGAGAATGCAGGTTTAAGTTACTTCAGCGTTGGCTTCACTTTTCAGACCCGGAGGTTGCCGTGTGGTTGCAGCCGTACAGTCTAGTCACTCAAAGTACATTAATATTGTTTGGTCTAATTTTGGATGACATATTTGTGGTATTTTTGGTAAGTCTGCATCATATATTATTACATAAGGACAATTTCCCTACACTGCACTTGCACGGTTTTAAAATGGTAGAGGAAGGATTTCCAACACAATCAATGGTTTTAGTCGTAAATCGTCAGCAGTTTGACATTTAGGGAAATACACTTGTTGTTGTTGATCATTTAGGGCTGCAATGAATGTTTAAGTTTCTTATAGTGTAACATAAGATGCCCTCCTATGCTACATGATGATACTGTATGTAGCAGAAGATGCCTGTCTGTGACTTCCTCTTTAGATGCTGTACAGGAAGCGTGGCCGACCGCAGCGAGGGCCAGGTTGTGTCACTACTTTCGGTTCTGAGGAGGACGTGGAAAAAGGAAATTTACTTTTAAGCCTTCATTTACCTGTAGCTAAAGTTAATTACTGCTAATGGTGGCTAGTTAGCTCAGTTATCCTCGCAGCTAAAGGTCCCATTAGCTATCTGAGTCTGCCCTGGATTAGGAACTCTGAGCCTGTTATAAAAGTTGTGTGTTTTTTTGAGGGGCTGCATTAAGGGCCAGTATACGATAAATGCAAAGCTACTCTAGTTGAATCCCAGAATAAAATATAGAGCTAGAAATGAGCGCCTTGTAATGCAAGTTTGCTTTTAACACTCAATGTGAGGTGTGTGGTGTTGCAGCACCTTTGATTGTTCTCAAGTCTTGAACCCAGACCCAGGACGCTTCAGAGTTAATATTCAGAAGTTTGCAGCAGAAAATATTAGAGTTTTATCAGTTAAAACCAATGAGAAGTACCCCGACTTTATTACTTTAATTAATTTAGTTTTATATACCGTTGGAAAAGTGTTTCTGTGAGTCACGTTACCGTAGATGTTCAGTTGCAAACTCTTAGAAAGCCCTTTTAGAAGCAGTCTGCAGGTTGTGTGTTTGTGACTGCGGTGACATTAACTTTGATGTTGTTATAGCTGGCAGAGCTAGACACACCTTAATTGTTGGTGTTATGTTGTTCTTTGCTATCAGTGTTCCCATACACACACACACACACACACACACACACACACACACACACAGCTTTAACATTAACGTGCAGCCAAAATAACCAAATGCAGCATTATTTTAGTGATCTTTGATAATACATGCTAAGGTCAAAGGAAGGAGCTTATCAACTGATTTTACATAACCTGCTGGGCTGAGTGTATCATTGAGTTAACTCTGGGGTCAGTACTGTATAAAGAGTGCACCTATTTGTGGGGGGGTTGTTGTTGCAAAGAAGGTTTATGTTGTATCAGAGTTGGGCCACAGCGAGCAGTCCTTATTTAAATAGTATATAAAGGTCAGTATATGTTTTATCCCATGCTGTTGCATACTGAAAGTCAAGCTTAAAGTTTATTGGTATTGTTAACTGATTGGTTGGTTGGTTTCGGGCTGGTGGCGGTAGGAAGTGGTTTGCGCACCGTAGTCGTTGCTACACATCCTATTCAGTCAGAATGCTCTTCAGCCTGTGTGGTACCTTGTAGTTTTTAATTAAGATTTTCTATACTGAAACACACGTGTACACCGTGAACAGTTCCCATCTTACGGAAGTGGTTTGGTTCGGGACCACTCGAATCTACGCTGAGGTACAGGTGCTGGAAACAAAAACTAAATCTGACAACCAGGAACAGCAAACATAAGTCAAAATAAAGAGCAAAAAAGATATACCTTTCATATAATGTATGCCTAGCCGATTCAATTGAAGGTAATTTCCTTGTTTTATAGTTTTAAACTTTCATTAGCAGTGTTAAAAAGTTTATTGGTCAGTACTGAAACCTTCTCATAAACGTCCTGCTTCCCTTTTTGTACATATGTTGCTGAACCCAATATGTGATACATGGTCTGCTGGTCTTTTTCCAAAAATAATGCAATTGATTTATTAGCATGCAAAAGACACACATCATTATTCGTTCACTTTTGGTGAGCTTGTTGTGATATTTGGGGTGAACGGTAAAATAAAAAAAAGGCTGGGTCCCCCGCACACATTTTTATTCTTCTCATGACGCATTGTAGAGAATACAGAGCAGTCTCACACAGGTGTAATGATAACCCAAATTCAGCAACTATTCAATATATTTTAATTAAGATACACTTTCAACAAGCATCTTAACAAATGTTAGTTACACTAAACCGATCGAATCAACTATTATAAGTACAGCGGATCAATACAACCCTGTCCTCTAGGAATGACATTTGTTTTGCTCTGATTATGTTCACTGGCAAAATGTTTTTGTATAGTAGTTGTCCCTTCTTTTTTTATTTACCTAGGTTGCACCTCTGGGATTAATACTTTGTATTTTCTTAAAGTTTTGCTTCACCAAATTATAAAACAACATGTTTTATCACTTAACTTGTAAGTGTTTTTTTCTGCTGCTGCTACTTCACTGCAGCAGCAGTATGAAGCAGTTCCATTAAAACTGTATGAACAAAGAGAAAAAATTAAATAATAAACAGTAATTTTACCAGTTCCTGAGCTGATACATTTTGCTCTGCAGTCTTTTTACACTCGGTGAACTCCAAGTAAAGTTTGTTTTTTCCTGGTTTCAGGTTTTCTTGCGTGCATTTTGTAAATATTCTTCTCCTGTGTTAGTGTCAGGAGGCGGGAGGATGTCTGTGGAGGTGGACTTGTTGCTGCAGGAGGCGAAAGAAAGCATCGAGGCGGCCCAGAACTACCGCAGTGAACTCCAGCAGCGCCTGCAGGGCCTCAACCAGGCCCGCAAACAGGTACCACAAGTTTGTTCACACCTTGTGTAACATCACTTGGATTAACTTCTTCTGTTTAGGAAAAATGTCATGCTTCTGAGGTAGGGTTTCCTCCATGAGAACCATCTTTGTCTGTTTGACACACACTCAGATAGGCCGGGGCAATGTGAAGTGTGTTAGCCTCTGACCCTACACAATCCCAGGAGAGTATATTCTTTCTCTCTCTGTTATCTTTTCCTTCCTCCTGCTGTCTAGATTTACCCCTAAAACAATGCTGCTATTTCCTGTTGCTACGGTAAGACAGCGAGCCTTAGAGGAGACATGAAGGAAGACATAAGAGACGAGAGGGACCCAGCCAGATGGTCATGCGCAAACACAAGGCTGGGACTCCATTTAAATTGATCAATAACTGTTTATACACTGTATTGTCTTCACTGCAGTTACTTTGACTGGGTATCATTTAAATGTCTCTCCATTTTTCGTTCGTCCAACATTCTTCGGCTACTGGTTCGGCTGCAGACTTTTACTCTTGCTATTATTGGCATTTATGTCTTCTAACAACAAACAGTGTTGAATCTGAATGGTTTTACTGTCACTGATAGAAACCACGAACATCTCGTATCAGAACTTACGTGTATCACGATTATTAACACAATTATTGATTGACTTACGAAACATTATGCAAATAAATGCTTCATTTTTTAAAAATGATTATGTATCATCCAAAATCCAAAAAGCGTTGTGCATGATTTTTACAGGAATGTTTAGAGGTTAAAACAACTAAACGCACATTAAGTGGCCATTCAAGCACACTGGGCATGCGCTTGCCGGTGTAAACGGGAAGCAGATTGTTTACTCCGCAGCTGCAGAAGATTCGGCTAAAGAATAAAGTACCGCTAGAGATGAACGCAGAACAGCGATGGTGAAAGCCACAGCAGAGATTTCTTTGGATGGATCGACAACGATCCTGGAGATTTGAAACCCAAAAGGGGTCAGCAGCGTTTTCAGACTTCTTTGTTTAAGGTATTTGGATTTGCAGTTTTAGTCTGAACAGCAGGTGTAAACATAGCAAAAGTGCTGCGTTTTAAAACGAAGTCGTGAAAACCCCATCTGAGAAGACTTTTATATAAATATGATTCAGTGCAGATAGTATAGAAACACAAAACAGTGTGTAGTGATACCAGCCAGCGTAGGATCTCACTAAATTTGTCTGGGGACCCCTGGACCACGTTTTCAGAGCCACTGCTTAAACCACTGTTGGTTTTTAATCCAAACCTGAACTGGTCTAAAGACCTAGTTTCTATGGTGATGACCTTTAGATTAATGTAAAACTAAATTTGAATAATCTTTTTTTGTAAGTAGTTCTTACTGATTTGCTTTAAAGCTTACCTACTTGGCTTCCCTGATGCTTTCACAACGGTTGTTTTGTTTCGCTCAGTCGATCAGTGGCGATAGGAATATTTTTACATTTTGGGAAATGCGCTTATTTGCATTCATGTCAGGAGTTATATCAGAACATAGACACCACTCAAAATGTGAAGCTACACCCGGCAGTTTAGCTTAGCATAAAGACTGGAAACAGGGGGAGACAGCTAGCCTGGCTCTGTCTGAAGGTAATAAAGTCCACCTAGCAGCACCTCTAAACCTCACTAATTAACATGTGGTATCTTGTTTGCTTAATGTGCACAAAAACTGAAGTGTAAACATGACAGTTTGTGTTTTTACAGGGGTTTATGTGCAGGACTGTTTCTTATCCAGGTGTAGTGACATCCTGGAGTATTATCATCACTGATCAACTTAATTTAATATCTAAAATACTGTTGTTTTTTTTTAATTGCTAACAAGCATCTATCTTCATACAGTCTGCTTTAACAACATGAATCATGGCCAAATGGTTGTTCTCACCTCGACAAACCACCAAAACACTTGTCAGACACATGTCTTAAAATTAGATCCTTCAACCAAAACACTTGCAACACAACGTCCCTCATAACAAAAAAACACTAAAGACAGGCAGGATTATACAGGAAGGATTTTTATTCTTTGAATTTTGAATGATTTTTCACATTAATATTAGAATAACAACTTTTCACTTCATTGACTCTACTAAAGCTAATGTTACAAGAATGGTATTTTTCTAAATCTTTGCACAAAGTAATTTACTAGTGAAGAAATAAAATTCTATGGCTGCAATAATACAGTAATTACACTGAAGCCGCCCCGTTTTGTCTGTTTGGTAACGAGACTGCTCTAAAAACAGGACACCTGTTTTAGCTGAAATCGCAATCACCTGTGTTATGTGAATAATAATTATTTCTATAGATTTTCTATAAATTGTAATACTGGTGCTGCAGAAACATTCTGCAACAGTTTGCATCTGTTTTGGACTATTTTCAGCGGCGGTTGAATCCACATGTGGAGCTCTAGAGAGTATTTGGGGCAGCAGGACGGTGTATGTGGGACTGAGTCCGAATAAACTGCAGTGTGTGTGTGTGTGTGTGTGTGTGTGTGTGTTCATGGAGATGAAGGAACATGTGACCCTGTGCAGGAGTGACGCTCACTGATGGGTGTTTAATAGTTTCTGGCTTAGAGGAAGAACATACTGTAGAGTTTATCAGGTTTTGGATACACTAACACCGCTACTACTACTACTACTACTACTACTACTACTACTACTACTAAGCAGTATATCACAGACAGTGCTAGCACAGACTCAGTGACAAGTAGCTCGCCAGGAAGCTTACTGGTTTACCATCAGTGGTAGAAGCCGTGTTTCAGTTCCCCTTTGCAGAGCGCACACGCACACACACACACACACACACACACACACACACACACAAGCACACACACAAGCATTTCACAATGAGTGTACAGAAGGGGCAGTAGAGAGATAGCAGGAAACGGAAGGCCGATTGACAACTGCTGCACTGATAAAGTACGGACGGTATGACTATGAGAATGAAAACGCACACTGTATGTGTGTGTGTGCGTGCGTGTGTGTGAGTGTGCGTTGAGCAGACACAGGACGTTTTCCACTGGAGCCAACGCATCACTTCCTGATGACTATCAGTGCGACACAGACAGCTGATGATCAATATTTTGGGATTTGTAAAATAATAGTCAAACTAAAAATACGACCTGACGCCATCAAACCGTTTGTCAGAGGAGGGGACGATCTGACATCGGGCCAATGTTTGGATGACTCCTCTTCCAGGACAAGATGCCGCAGTGATACCATTGTCTGAGTTTTCAAACACACACACACACACACACACACACACACACACACACACACACACAATCTGCTTTCTCACTCTCATTGTGTGTGTGTGTGTGTGTTTCATGTTTTTATATCCCAGTGGGGACTTCAACCTGGATGCACACTTACTGATGGGGACTCGTGTCACCGTGGGCAGAGATGATAGGTTTAAGGTTCAGGTTAAAATTAGGGCTATGGTTAAGCGTGTAGTTGTGATGGTTAATGTTAAAGTAAGGGGCTCGGGAATGCATTATGTCAATGAGATGTCCCCACGGGGATGGAGGAGGAGATGTGTGTGGTGTGTAATGTTTCCTGGATTCTTTTAATGTGGGAATGAGCCATCCCTGCTGTGGGAAAGAGTCGGGTTATGAGACAGAAACACCACCACATACTCAGTCCATGATAATGTAATATATGATGGAACAGCTGGGATTGGGCGGAGGGAGTCTCACACAACATAAGTTATTTTGTGTGTGTGTGTGTGTGTGTGTGTGTGTGAGAGAGAGAGACTTTTGAAGCCATTACAGAGCACTTTTCTAATGTGTCCAAGATAGATGCAAAAAATCACCGTTTGCAGACACTGTTCTGCTGAATTGTGTCCCTGCACATCCACTCCATCTGTAGCTGACCTCTTAGAAAAGGCAACAAACGGTCTGACGTGCTGTGAGTGTTTCTGTCACTCGTTTAACAGCGTTTTTGATTCTGGTCTTTTCATGAGATTTGCTGAGCTGCCATTGGTGATCTGTATTCTCTTTGAAATGTTAACTAGCCAGAGCCCCTAGTTGTCTGTCCAAGTGAAACATGTACAAATAAGCTTTTTGGATGTGTCTCAAAAGGTTCTTCTAAATAAATTATTTGATTGTTTTCCAACATATTCGATTCTCAATGCTGAAAATGTCCAAATATAAGCCATCGTGACATTGTGACAGCACGTTGTCTACATGGCTTCCTTGATTTTTTTGTGAACAGGAAATCTGACTGTACCAACTTTCATTGTAAAAGCTAGTATCGCCTTCCCGAGAGCCCTCAGCTAAACATTGTATTCAGTGTACTGACACAAAACGAGAGTTATTTTAGTACTGAAGTAATGACTTACTGCAGTATTTATCTGTGGTTGTACAAGGTTTGAAACTGTAAAATGTAAAGCAGAATGGAGATGCTTTTTAACAGCCAACACTCGTTTCAAAGAAACCTTCACCGTTTATTTTTTGTACCTTATTTATTTATTTATTTATTTTTCCTCTTTTCTGTGTTCTACAGGTCCGAGGCAGCTCGGGTCAGGCCCGCGAGGCTCTCCGGCGGCACTTTGCGGAGCTGCAGGCGGCAGCAGGTCGGCTGCTGACGGAGCGTTTGACCGCTCTGCTGGCTGAGGTGGACGCCATCGAGGCAGACAGCGTCAAACCGCTAGATGACTGCCAGAGCCTCATTGAGCACGGGGTGGGCCAGGCTGACGAGCTGCTGAGAGAAGGTGGGCCTTTGAAATACAACGTTTACATGTCTGCCGTTCGACTTTTTCTTGGTTTTTAAGGAAGGAGCAAATGAATGCTTATTTTCCACTTGTTAGCCACAGCTTTTTGCTGTTTATACGTGATAATAAAATATAATCTTTGGGTTTTGGACTCTTGGAGGAGCAAAACAAGACATGTTCACAAGTCACTTTGGCACTTCGGCAGACATATTTTTGACCAAATGATTTTTGATTCATCAACAGTGAAAAAGTAAATTGTAGCATCCCTACCTCTGACCAAATGTTACCCTCATTTCCAATCAAACGGATCATAGATGTGTTAAAATATAGTCTCTGCGTCTCCAGGAGAGGCAGCTCTGCGTTGTGGTCTTGGGGAGAAGGAGGACCAACTGGGCAGTTTCACCAAGAAGGCCATGCACATCCAGCTGGACAGGTAGGACAGAGACAGCCTGTGTAACTGCAAGTGTTTCCATCCACGGAGCAAAACAAATCTGCTGTGTGCAATAATATTCCATGATCAATAACAATAAAAGCACAGGTGACTAACCTGTACAGTGATTCTGCTACTTCATGTTGTTTTAAATGAACAGGGTGATGTTATTCAACTGTAACTGGTTCTTTGTGTTCCAGTTTACCAGAGGTACCAGCGCTGGTGGACGTGCCGTGTGTTTCAGCCCAGCTGGATGACTCCCTGCTGGGTCTGCTGAGGGACCGGGTGTCCCGCCACGGCTCCGTCTCCTCCCACCCGCCCGTCCAGATCGACGAGCTGCAGGAGAGACCGGGCGGCATCCTGGTCCGCTGGTGTAAGGTCAGCTAAGGGGAAGTGGCAGAAACGGAAAACATACTCTCATACATACTTAACATGGTGACGTTAATGTAAAACACTGTAATGATTATCACATGTGTGCATCAGGTGGATGAGGACTTTGCTGCAGCAGATTATCGGCTGCAGTACCGGCGGTCTGGCAGCGGGGGGAGCCAGTATGAGGACGCCTACATCGGTCGGGACTGTGAGTTCCTGGTACTCCACCTCGACCCTCACGTTGACTATCTGTTTAGGGCCTGCGCCCGCGGGGAGGGTCGCACAGAGTGGAGCCCCTGGAGCATCCCGCAGACAGGATACACCACACTCGCACCACATGGTAGGTGAAGACTCAGCGGCCTTATCTGACCCGTGAAGTTAGGTAGCTACGTTTATTGTCACAATATAACTAATATATAAGTTATAGAGTGAAATTGAGTTTTTAACTCCCTTCTGCTACATAGCAGACAATATTACATTAAAGAGGTGGTGTTATGCTCATTTTCAGGTTCAAAATCTGATTTAGGGGTTGTACCAGAACAGGTTTACATGGTTTCATTTTCAAAAAAACACCATATTTTTAGTCATACTGCAAATTGCTGCAGCTCCTCTTTTCACCCTGTGTTGAAGGCTTCGTTTTAGCTGTGGAGTGATACATCTTGCCTCTACATGATCTTTGTTGGGAGTTGCACATGTGCAATTCCTAGTTAAGGACTACTAGCCAATCAGAAGCAGAGAAGGGCGGGTCAGCGAGAAGCCGGTAAACAGCTTAGATTCAGCTGTAGGCTACATGTTGACGACCAGCTCGGCAACATGTAGCCTGGAGCGAGAGTTTCAGAGTGGTGAGTTATTAATGTGTAACAAAAGTATCTTTCATCCATAAAGTTTTAACTGAGCTCTGCCTCTACATCACAGGAACAACTTCATGTCCACTGACTGCTGGAGGGTAGCTAGTGTTTGGAAGGGAGATGAGAGCTGTGTGCTGCAGCTCACTGTTTTTCCCCCCGGTGTTTTTGAGGGCGTGTCGGAATAGCCGATCAGCGAGCATTATGACACGCATTTTCATTGTGACGTCACAAGAAAGGGAAGTAAAGGCTGGACTACAAACAAGCTGTTTTCAGTCAGCTCAGAGCAGAGTTTTCTGTGGGAGATGGGAACTCCCTTGGGGCTTTTTCTTTGCAAACCTGTTACATGCACAAAAAAGGTATGTAACTCAATAAAGGAGAGGGGAAAAAGCCAAAAAACATAATACCACCTCTTTAATACAGAATAAATTATGAAAAATGATAAACAGAAATAAACTATAATCAATGGAGCAGTGAGAGGATGAATTTGAGTTTAAGAGTCTGATAGCTTTGGGGGGGGAAGCTGCTCAGCAGTCTGGTGATGCGGCAGCAGAAACTTCTAAATCTCTTCCCAGAAGGCAGCAGGGTGAACAGGCTGTGGCTGGGTGGGTACTGTCCTTTAGTATCCTTTGGGCT
The DNA here is from genome assembly GCF_014851395.1 of Micropterus salmoides. Lineage (NCBI taxonomy): Eukaryota > Metazoa > Chordata > Actinopteri > Centrarchiformes > Centrarchidae > Micropterus > Micropterus salmoides. The sequence goes on along the minus strand of NW_024040041.1, from coordinate 30,286,217 downwards.
CTGCTTAGGCACCACACCTCACCAGTATCACTGACGCTCGGGAGACGGTACCAGTTTTAATCGTCCCGCTGCAGAGCCTGGTCCTGGGCCGTGCACATCCTACGCCAGTTAGTGATGTTTCCAGTCTACATGTTTTCTATGGCTCCTCTGTAAAAGCTGACAAGAACTTGGCGCAGGAATTGACCCTTCGCTAAGCCCCCTTAGTTACTGTTGCTAAGTCCGACAAACTGTTGGCGCTGCCACTGTCTATTACTGCACTCCCTGGAGAAATATTGTACAATTAGTTGGAAAAAGCGCTTTCAGAAAGAAGCAGACAGTTTTGCAGTTGCGTTATAGATTTGAAGGCTGTCAAACGTGAAAAAAATGAAAGATCCCCAACAACTGAGACAAAACACAATGACATGAACGATCAACACTGTTCCTGTAAAACTGGGTCGGCCTCAATTCATTATTACAATCGTTAAAAGCAGAACAGTAGGGCTTTATTACGTTACGTACAGTAGGAAGTTAGCTAGCGTTAGCTAACTAACATCACATTAGGAACAACCCACAGCCGACATTTTTCTGGATTTATTTTAGGTTTTAGAATGAGAATAAATTGTACTTCTCCTTTCAACCTCTTCGGGTAGCGACTACAATTATTACAAGTGCTGCAGAAACAGATTTGACCAGATCTTGGAAAATTACAGCCAAAAAAAGCTAGAAAACGACTCTTTTTGCATTAGAGTCAATGGAGCGCAGCCATGAAAGTGTCGGACCTCAGTTAGAGTGAGTCATATACTGCGCTGTGATTGGCCAGCTGTGTATTTGGGGCGTGGCTTAGCGAAGGGTCAATTTGACCTCCTTAAGCTTCCTCAAGAAATACCGTTGTTTCTGAGCTTTCTTCACCACCGTGGAGATGTGAGACGACCGCGTCAGGTTCTCTGTGAGGCTGATTCACAGGAACTTGAAACTGTTCAGCTGCTCCAGCTCAGCACCGCTGATGTAGACAGGAGTGTGTGTTTGTATCTCCTTCTTCCTAAGAGGTCTGCACTATAACTTGTTTATGGGGTGGAAATGGCGCTAGAGTGGCGGAAATATTATCGTCATCGAAAATCTTTGTGGATCGACCCATCCAAGCCACTGACCAATCTTTAATTTAATTTTCCATCTGGTTTGGTGGGGAATAGCAGACAGTATCATCATGGGGGCAACATGTGCCAGCACCTCTCTTAAATCTTTACAGTATATAATTCTGAAACCCTTAATTGCTGCAGATTAGAAATACGAACCCACTGACCCCTGATCCTTTCATCTGTCTCTGTGTCTGTCACATCTGTAAGCAGACAGATGTGTGCGTCCTTCAGACTCACCCAGAGAGTTTTATTATCAACAATATAACTCCCTTAACCTACGTGTGTTAATAAGCTCTGTGTGTGTTTCTGGTCTCTCATCATCCAGAGTGGTGTCCGGGCACCGAGGGCTACATCCTGAGCAGCAGGAGAAACATCGCTCTGCGCAATGACTCCTCCCAAACCCGCTGCTCCGTCCTCTACTCCAACGCACCCACCTACTTCTGTGGCCAGACACTGACCTTCAAGTACAAACACACACACACACACACACATAAAGAAACAACACTGACCCACTCAGATACTGATTTATGTACGCCTGGCAACGGGCAGATTATACCAGTTATGTTGAATTTATCTCTACCTTTGGATTATAGACGTGTAAACTTTTCTTTTGTCCTGGATTCTTTATGTAAATAGTTTACGGTAATCTAACTGGCGTTTCTAACTGTGTGTGTGTAGGATCGCTGCAGCAGGTCCAATGGATCGGGGTGACTGTCTGGGCGTGTGCGTGGACAACCAGAGTGGGGCAGAGTCACTTCAGAGAGACCAGGCCGTCTGCATTTCCACCAATGGTACGCCGACACAGTGTCATTTTATCTTTTCAGGGACAAAGCAGTGATAATCATTCACAGCAAGTGAAAATCCAGCTGAACCTGAGTTAAATATTAAGTTTACGTGTAAACACTTAGTATTTTCGCACCTCACACGTAGCATTGTTCAGTACTTTCACTACAACTTTAGGAAGTCGATCAAAAGCTTGTTGCAGGTTTACTTTACGCAGTGCAGTGACGGATTTTAAGAGACTTATAATAAGCTGTTTATTGAGGAGAAAGTAATATAAGTTTTCTAGCGAGACGAGGATGGCTGTCTCGCCCATAAATATGGTCATGAATAATAACAACACAAACAAAAGGCGTTTGCTGAAGTCAGCAGCTGAGCTTTGCTAGTAGTCATTGCTATCTTAAGTGAAGGCTGCATAAAATCACCCTCATTTAATCTAATTAACTGTACAGCACCAATGGTGGAAGGTAACTAAGTACATTTACTCAAGTACTGTACTTAAGTACAAATCTGTGGTACTCGAGTATTTTCTTTTCATGCCGCTGTTCTACTTTTACTTTCTACGCTCTGGGCAATTGTAAAAACATTTCTCACAATTTTATGATGTTTTCAAATTGATTGATGGTGAATTTAATCAGCAGATTAATCCATAATGACAAACATCATTAACTGCAGTCAGATACAAAATACTCGTTTTCGTCAGACGAAACTAAACGAAATATATTCGTCAACGACCTTTTTTTCCCCGTGATTAAAACGAGGCGAAGACGAGACGGCAACAATGTCCTTAGACGCCGACTGTGACTATGTTAACATGCAAAAATGACGAGACTAAAATGTAATTATCAGTTTTTGTGTAATAAATTAAAAATATTTTCTACCTCTAAATTTTCACTCAAACAGTGTGTTGATTCAGCGTAGAGTATTTTTTTCTTCCTGTGCTGTGAATGCTAACCACCTGGGAATTGATGTAAATTATACTAATGAGTTAGAAAAGACTAAAATGATGACTAAAAAAGATTTTCTTTTGACTAAAATCAGACAACACCCAGACTAAAAGTTGACTAAAAATATAGTATGCAGTGGACTAAATATGACAAAAACTAACAAGGACATTTGACACAGGACTAAGACTAAATTTTAAAATGGCTGACAAAATTAACACAGTGCTTATACTTTTAGTCCTTTAATACCTACATGCGTTTACTTAAGTAACATTTCCAATGCAGTACTTGTAACACTTAAGTGAAGGATGTGAATACTCCATCCACCACTGCACAGCACCAAGTGTGTATGTCAGTGTCATCATTAATGGACAGGGATGTATTCTGAAAATGTAAATATTAAAGAAAATCTTCTCTGGCTCTGTTAAATTAGTCTCCACCATTTTACCAACATGGCAACATTTTATCAGGAGCGACGTACACCTGCTCAGAGGAGGTGTCAACACCTGTGGGCTCGTGCATGCACTTCCTGCTAGGGGCTTTGGTCCCTATTCCACTGATCTAGAGGTGACAATGTCACCAGAAATGTGGAAATGCGCCAGCAAAGGCCGGGGAGGTGAAGACTACTGGCTAGTGAACACGCATGTTTGACTTTGCAAATGTTTTATGAGGAAGGAAATGCATTCACCATTTTTGTTTGACTCACACAGTGAGTTTTGTTTTGCTTTAAAACTCAACACTTTAACAAGAGTTTGTAGTTTACACTGAAGGATTTTATATTAATTAAAGGATATGAGTGGTTCATTGACTGCTGGTGTTATAAAGGTCAGTAAAACTATTAATTGAAGTGATGTAACGGTTGTGTGTCGATGTTCAGGTGCTGTATTTGTCAACGGTAAAGAGATGACCAACCAGCTGCCCGCCATCACCCTGGGCTCCGCTGTGACCTTTGACATGGAGGTGGTGAACCTGTTTCCCATCAGCAACAACAACCTGAGCGAGGGCGGCAACTTCAAGCTGAGGGTGACCATCGGCTCGGGGAATCGGGAGGTGGTGTTTGACTGGCTGGTGGACCAGGCGGTGGACTGCCTCTTCTTTGGCTGCTCTTTCGTCCACTCCGGCTGGAAAGTGCTCGTGTTTTAAGAGCGCTCAACTTTAAAACGAGTGACGCAAAAATTGACCGTTTTAATCTGCTGGAGTTTAGGAGCTCGGCCAGCTTAAGTTTTTCCTCTTCTGTCGTTTTTTCCTCTCACACCTGAGCCACTTACAGGGCGACACGTCTGGGACCAGACCACAGTGACAAAGCAACAGCTGCGAGCTCACACTGGAAGGCTCAAGCAGAAGTAAAACTTTGTAAAACACAGCAGACTCTTCTGTCCTGCAGGCCCCGTAACCTTTGAGCCAAAGCTAAAGTTTAATTTCTGTTAGGAGAAGAGCTTGAACTTGTTAAAACTGTAGTTCATATGAAGACTACATACACAAAAAACAAACCTGATGTGTTGCATTTATCAGTTTTACTTCTGCTAATTCAGCTTGTTTCTTTGAGAGGCACGGATTCAGTGTGTTTACATGCACTTACGATAAGTAGCTGGGTTACTGGCGGCTCTGTTGTAGAACAAATCTGGTTTGTGTAATCAGAGAATAGATTTCTGCTGGTGAAAAAGCTTTTTAATATCTGGGTTTCTAACCAGACCTCAGAGAGGGTGAAGTCGCGCTGTGACCACAGAGTAGTGCGAAGAAACGCCCATTTGAAGCTTTTAGTTTGTGCAAAGCAATTTCCTTTCTCTGTAACCTGATTTCTCTGAGCAGATTGTTTTTCTCGTGTGCATGTAAACGCACTGACTGTGACTGGGAGCCCCTCCGGGAGGAAATGTGATTGATCCTTGTGTTTCCAGACTCTTTGTGTAAACCCTGTCAGTGTGGACCTCCTCCAGCAGAAACTGGCTGCAACAGTGATCCTGCTCGTCTTCAGGGAGCCACGTTAGAGGGCTGATATTTGTGTTCTGCACAGCTTCTTGGCTTTTAGTGTAGTTGGATCCTCGGGCCTTCTTACAAGGTTGGCCATTGTTTACAGCTTTTTTAAACGTTTTTATTTGCCGTCTTCCTCGCTGTGGTGAAGAGTTGTAGTTGGCTGTTGATCTATGCATCGTCTTAATTTAGCTGTAGTACACAACCTGTCAGGACACACAATGATAGATAAGTTGTTATCTTTTTTTTTTTTTTGGGAGCAGCAGGAAAGCAAAGACGGGCGCGTTACAATCAGCCTCTTTAAAGGAGTAAATTGTTGAACCTGCTTGTCTTGTTTAGCCTAACAAATAATCCGTCACTGTGAAAGTCACAAGATGTCTTGTATGTTTCTTCGCAAAGAAATGTCTCTTCAAATGTAATGACACAGGAAATCTCGGCCCCCCATAGCCTGTTGTCTTTAAAATAAACATGTCATTATCTCAACATAACAAAGGGATTTCTTACTATCATGACTTTCTAATGTTTAATATTGTAACCAGATATACTCAGATCTCAAGGTGATCGTCCGAGATGCTGAGGGAAGACTTATCCAGAGATGATAATCACGTACGTTGAGTTAATGTCACAATTGAATCTTTATCTAAACTAAATCTTGAGCTTAAAGATTCATTCTTGATATTAAAAATAGTAGTTTGACTAAAAACGTGTGGATGAAAGCTCCCGCTTGTTAAGTCAATGTTATCTCAAACCCAAATCTTGATATAACTAAAACTATTTTACTGTCTGCAGGTAGCTTTCGACTTTTTTTTTAGCTCCCTCTGACGGGACAGACGGAGCTCCCGGCCGAAGACATGAACTTTGTTTTTGGCTGAACTTTCGCCTTTAAAATAATCAACTGTTACTTTTGAATTACTTTTGCATTGACAATCCTAAAATTATTTTCAAGAGCATGTTAACTACATGATAGTTATTGATTAATCTGTGAGGAACTAATGAGCCTCGTTCAGTCCAGTTACACAGTCTGACTTATCAATGCATGATGGCTGCTGTTATTAAGAGTGGGATTAATGTGAGTTAACAGAATTAATACAAAATATTGTAAAAAAAAAATATATATATGTTTGACCTGAGAAAAACAGAAAGACAAGGCTTTGATAACGTGGAGCTTCAAATCAGACAGGAAGTCAGTCTCATTTCCTCCCTTGTTCTTCAAATACTTTTGTGGGTCCTGTAGAGTAAAAGAAAAACTGTTTATATCTAAATGAGAAGTTCAGTCGGTTATTTTTAAACAAGAACAAGTTCTTAGCTTCTGTGATGTGATGTTGCCGTCCAATTATTGAGTTAATTCTATGAGCACTTTCAAAAAGTTGCCATTAGGGCTGCGATAATGAGGATAAAATCTAGCAGGTACACCTATAACATGTTGGAAATGTCTCGTTTTGTTCATCAAATGGTCAAAAATACAAATATGTTCTAGATTAAACAGAAAAGCAACAACTCCTCACATCTGAGGAGCTGGACCCAGAGAATATTTGGCATTTTTACTTAAAAAATGTTCTTACTTTCATTAATCAATCATCAGAATAGTCGAGTAATTGACAAATCGCTTCTGCAGTTAGCCAACAAAGACACTGAGAGGAACATTACTTGTTCTGTTCTCAAGATCCTCTTCTGCTTAGATGTTTTGTGGCGTCACTGCACCCGGCAGCCGGTCACCAACAAAAAATTCCAGATTGTAAACTTCTACAGTATTTTTATTTTGTACGAATGAAACAAACAAGATCCGAAGTGTAACGTGCCGTTTCCCTCCTGCCTCCAGTTTTTTTATGACGTGAGAGTCATAATCTTCACACCTCACTTTCAGCAAGAAAGCAAATGTAACCGTATAACCCAAAATGTCTGTTCCTTCAATGACAAAGCTGTTGTACTTTTGTTTTGGCAACACACAATGTACTTTCTTGGAAAAATCCCAAGAGCATTTCAAACTCTGGTAACATCACGATGTTCTATTACGGCAGTCACCATGTTACTTTCATGAATTTATTTGTCTGCTGTCAAGTTTTATGCAACATTGTCAGTTATTTGAAAAATATTTTGTGAATCCACTCCAGCCGTGCTTAATGTCTGTACAACATGTCCGCCCTTGCGAGGTCTGGGTGAAAGCATTCTGTCTTTCTGTGGGGTTTTCACAACATTTTGTTTCTCCTACTGAGAATAAACATTTCTTGTGTTTTTCCCTGCACACACAGTGGACTGCTGTTGATAACACAGGAAGCTGTCATGGGACGCGTTTCACTTTAAAAATCAGCTCCATTTCAACCAACCAGCACGTCTACTTCAGCTCTTTTAACAACGTTCCTCAGAGACGTTTTACTTGTTTTTCAGCTGATCTGAGGTCAGTGTCTTTGTGGAGGACAGTGGAACCTTGGATGGTTTCAGTTGATGGTACAGATTCCCTGAAACCAGTGAACACAACCTGACTTTCTTCTTCTTGCCTGAAGGAGTGAAAGAAAAAACAAAACAAAACAGTGACTCCTGCAGGTCAAAGTGTCGCATTGCATTTGTTCTCACAGCTGTCATCCTTGATATTTTGTTCAATAAAAGGTCAAACTAAAGTGATGAGTTTGTGATGAAATGGGGTCTTGTTCGCAGTGGTCATGTGGTGTCTGTATTTTTCCCTCTGAAGAATGTGATTTAATTGTGACAGTTCAAGAACAATGAATGTGTTTGTTCGTATGTCTTCGCCTCACTTTTGTCACAGTTCTTTGAAAATATAATAGTTTGATTAAATTTATGTGTTGCAGTTTCTTTCTGTAACCACCGGGGGCACTTGCTAGGTTAACAGCACTACATGAAGGTATCCTTACCTGTGAAATTAAAGTATACAGCGACAGTATTTATCATTATTATCATGAGAAAGGATTTCATGTTTTTTTTTAATTAAAATTAATCAAAGTAGCGTCAATGCAGAGACTAAAATTTTCTGACAATATTTTCAAAATTATTTCCACATTCTACAGTGGGAATAACATTTAAAGTTGGTAATACACTGCTAAAAAAAAAATAAAAGGGAACACTAAGATAACATCCTAGATCTGAATTAATGAAATAGTCTAAATACTCCTTTCTTTACATAGTTGAATGTGCTGACGACAAAAAAAAAAACAAAACACAAATTATCAATGGAAATCAAATTTAATCAACCCAGGTCTGGATTTGGAGTCACACTCAAAATCAAAGTGGAAAACCAAACTACAGGCCGATCCAACTGTGATGTAATGTCCTTAAAACAAGTCAAAATGAGTCTCAGTAGTGTGTGTGGCCTCCACGTGCCTGTATGACCTCCCTACAACGCCTGGGCATGCTCCTGATGAGGTGGCGGATGGCCCTCATACCACCCTCGTGGAGTCTGTTTCTGACCGTTTGAGCAGACACATGCACATTTGTGGCCTGCTGGAGGTCATTTTGCAGGGCTCTGGCAGTGCTCCTCCTGCACCGCCAGCATTCAAAAGTGACCAAAACATCAGCCAGGAAGCATAGGAACTGAGAAGTGGTCCTGCAGAACCACTCCTTTATTGGGGGTGTCTTGCTAATTGCCTATAATTTCCACCTGTTGTCTATTCCATTTGCACAACAGCATGTGAAATTGATTGTCAATCAGTGTTGCTTCCTAAGTGCATCTCTGAAACTGTCTGCAGGGGTCAGTAAAGAGGTCCAAAGAAGGAAAAGTGGTGAACCAGTGACAGGGTCATAGGCATCCAAGGATCACTGATGCACATGAGGAGCGAAGGCCAGGGCTGTTTTGGCGGCAAAACGGAGACCTTCATCATGACCAGTAGGTGGTCATAATGTAATGGCTGATCGGTGTACATTCGATTGATTTACTTCACATCTGTTTGGTTTTCCCGTTACGTTAACACGTTAACTCTCAAAAAGTTTCTGTTCCTAATTCCTAAAAAATAGCTAAATATTTCGTTTCGAATCATATCAAGTTAATGTCCTTATGGAAACCTCTAAAGAATATTTATATATTTTCCCGCTGAGGAATGAAGAGTTTATAAGTAAGAGTTTCTCAAATTATGACTACAATAGAACAAACATACATTTTGTTAAGCTTCAGTTTAGTCGTTGTAGTTTGAATATTTGGAAGTTTGGAAAGTAACTGGCTGCAGGTCAAACATCAACGCAGACAGGAGACTGATTACATTATGTTTATACCGTCTTGTCTTATTATTGCTAAGTTTTACAAATGAAATAAAAGTAAAATAAAAACATTTTACAAAAAGGTGAACATGAGATGTAGTATTCATAAAGTGTTTCAGCAATACTGTGTGTGAATGTGGCTGTGCCAGTAAAACCAATTAATTTGATTAGTTTCTTAAAACATTTTCAAAGTAAACCTTTAAAGACAGGTGTACACTCCACTGGTTTGGGCACAAACACTAGCAGCGCTGTGAGGTTCTGTCAGACTGGAAGAAGATGAAACTTTGCCATGTGTTTGGTGAGATTATGTGATTTTTGGTGTGTTGAGTTGAGCAGTCACTCATTCTGTGGCATTTCTGCTTTAATAAGGTCACCTTTTGTGTTGTGTGCACACGTACGAGTCAAAGAAATGGACCACATGGGCAACAATAGTACAAATTTGTTCTTTTAATAGAAAAACACTCTGACTCAACTTAAAAGTTCACAATGTCAAGCTGGTTTACAGAAACTGTTGAAGAAAAGTTTTTCTTGACATGGCTCCTCCCATCTTGTGCAAAACGCTGCTGGTCTCGTGTGAATGAAACAAAAAAAAACAAACTAAACCAACAGCGGGCTCCGTCAGAAACAGAAAGTCGCTCAGAGCTGTCACGTCCACAGCCCGCTGGATTAGTCACCATCACACTTCTGACTGATGTAAAGCTTTTTAAAAGATCACAACATGAGAAGTTACAAATAAATCCCATCAAACCTCAAAATATCTCTGCATCAGTTCCTGCGTTGGTGCATCAATGGTTGGTAGCATCTGGACATTGTGCTTTTTTGTCTCACTGAGACTTGAGATCGCTTACAGGTAGTGACAGCGGGTCAGATGGCGAGATCAGAGATTCAGCCTGAGTCTTTGTTTTTTGTGTTTTTTTTTTGTTTTTTTTTTACATAAAGCATTTTCAAAGGAGACAATAAACAAGAGCAAATCCATCCCCTATGGTCTGCAAATTAAAATGACAAAACTTCCCGGGTGGTGTTCAGGTTTCCACAAATCCACATTCCAAAGCTAATTTATTACAGAGTCTTATGTACATAACGGCAGGGGCTGCAACAGGAGGGAAAATAAACCAAAAAACAGCAGAGAAATTAATAAAATAGAGGAGAAATTGCTCAGTTTCAGTTCATGTTGATGACTTTCACCTGTTTCCAGCTCTGCCTCCTCTGAAGGTGGGCAGCAACTTTTCATTTTAATGAATTATTTTGTCAACTAATCATATAGACGATAAATTAAAGCAAAATGCAGATCGGCAGTTCCCGTCGCACTTGTGTGTAACCAAAGGTCCAAAACTCCTAAAAGTATTCTGACGTGATTTGAAAAAAAAGCATTAATTTCTCACGTTACAGAAACTGGAACCAGCACCTGGAAAAACAGTCGGTTTAGACAAGTCGAATAACCGCTTCGGCACGAGCGTGGCTTCGTGAGGACTCAACCTGCATCTTCTCCAGGAATTCGACCATCTACGCTTCTCGACTTCACCCTCACAGAGACAAAACGAAAGGAGCGACTAACGCACAAAGACCGACTTCACAAAAGGACATGCTCGTGTTGCGTCCAAACTTTGCAATTCAGCATCCCTTCGCACCGCATTGGGCCTTGAATTGTGTTTTTCTGAGGAGGCGGCGCATCAAATGCGACACAGTTTTGTTGTCCTGGAGGAAAACAAGTCCGTAATGCATCTTGGCGTCTGAATGCTGGCAGTAGAAATCGCTGTAAGTGTAAAAAGGAGCCGAGACGCTTCCAAATGTGTTTCTGAGGAGTAAAAAGATATAGCACCGGCAGCAGAAACTGCACTGGAAGTGTCCTAGTTCTGAGTTTTAGTGAATACATTTGATTTCTCTGTGTTTCAACAGTGTTAGAAACTCAGTCTGAGCCCTCAAACAGGAATGTAGTACTGTGATATGCATAACATCTGATCACAGCTGTGCGAGTGGGTTTGTATTCAACTCAAGTCCTTAAAAAAAGTGAACAATATAATAAATATCAATATATATATATATACTGTTGATCAGATGGATAAGATAAGAGTGTGTGCCGCAGCAGAGCTGTTGAGGTTCTGTACAGGTACAGAGGTTGTAGAAAGACCTGATCAGAGTCTTAGAGACCCGATTATACACGCGGACAACCAGTAAAAGTCCTGATCACCTGGCAACTAGACACTCGATCCGAGACCTGATAGACATCTGAGACCATTAACCGTTAAACTCAGTAAAACCTTTGGTGGAGCGGAGTGCGGCTGCAGGGTCACACTGATTGGTGCTTCACACGGAGGAAGACGAAAGACACGATCCCATCTGAGGTTTGTTTCCTGAACGATGGAGCGAGCACAACACGGATCGAACATATGAGGGCGAGCAGAGGCAGGTTTGAAAACGTAGATGAATATAAGAGAGCACCAGAGAATACAATTGCGTGGGTGAACAAACACCGAGTAACATGTTGGGCTGATGTCAGAAGAGTCTGTCAAAACAGCTGCAGAAAGATGTAAAAGCAGATATCAAACTTTTTTTTGCAAAACGCTTGTCCAAAAAGGAGAAAGTCTGGTCATATTCTACATAGAGTTGTCATCAAATCCCATGAAAAGACCAAAAACAACACTGTTATCTACAAACAAGTCCTGTGTTTCTCACAGCCTGATGTCTCTTCTTCCTCTGAGCCGTAGAGCTTAAACACTTCAGTTTAATCTGACTCAGTCCCAAATACTCATTAGAGCGCTGCATGTGGATTCATCCGCCGCTGAAAATAGACCCCAACAAATGCCCAATTTCCTCCTGTTTGGTTATAAAAACTACAGTGAGCAGCTGTTTCAGGAAATTCCTGAGCCTTTCTAGTTGTTTTTTTTTTAAAGATTTGGTAAGTAAGAGACATGATTAGTTTTGATCTTAATGGGGATTTTTTTGACAATAAGTAAAATACAGAATATCGCCAGCTTTATCTTTTAACTCTACAAAATGGGTCCCTACAAATGCAAACTAAAGGGTGAATGTGTCTTGTGCTTGTTCCGTCGTTAATAAACTTTGTGGGCTGGTTATTAAAAAGGAAAAGGATGCGGCCGCCGTGGCTCCTCACAGGCCAGGAAATTGATTATGAACTAAAACCCGGTTGTTACATCTACGGTTTCTGTGAGGACACAAGAAAATAATGGTGATTCTTAGCTTCACGTTTTCCGAAACTCCTCACCTTCCCCAAGTAATGAAATGATAAACCCCTCTGAAGGGTCTACCTGATGTAAATGAAAAAACTATCTTTGTGATTCTCCGATTGAGCAGTCAGTTTATAACAGAACCGGAGAGTTTCTGCTTGGTGGTCGACCTCTCCGTCACAGTTCCTCCACCCGCCTCCTCCTCCTCCTCCTGCAGCTGGTTTCCATTCTCCAGGCAGCCGTTACTAGTCTCATCACTACAGGGTTTATACTCAGATGGATCAAGATCGGGATCTGGATCCAGCTCTGGTTGGGACTCCACAGCCGTCTCCCAGTCCTCTTCTTCTTCCTCCTCCTCCTCCTCCTCATCGTCCTTGCCTCTCTGTGCGGCCTGGCTCTTGATGAAGCGGATCCGGGCCATGGCCTGGTCGATGGTCAGCGTGCTGACCAGGTTGAAGTCGTGCATGCTGATCAGGTGCAGCAGGAAGTTGCGATACAGCTTGTGTTTGACGATGTGGGCGGCGTGGTTTTCGGCAAACAGCAGGCAGGCCTTGTTCATCTGATTGTCCGCTATAAAGCTGAGGAGAGGACAAAAGAGTCAACATGATGAACGCAAGCAAAATGTTTTAGCATCATTTAATGCGTTTACATGCACAGAAGAGACCAGGCTTCCTTCACATCCTCCATTACAAAATGTCCAGTTTTCAGACAAATAACTAGACGCTTAAAATAGTTTTGCCCACACTCCTACGCAGAAAGTTGACGACGTTTCACTTCCAAACATATCTGCCCAAAGAGGAAGTAAACTAACCGATGCTACTTGTACTTGTATTATTTTCTCCTTAACATACGGAACAAACAATATTGTCTTATTGTTCCCCATATTCTTTTTGTCTATTTCAAGAATATAATAACATTTATAAATAAGAACAAAAAGTAATTGAAAAAAGATGATCATTAAATGTTTTGTGCAGCCTTGTTTATTCACCGTGTCCATGGAGATGACGATGAACGCAGTCATAAAAGTTGACTAACGTAAAAAAGGTAGTCAGTTTAACTTGTCTGATGACCACGTCACTGCGTAACTCAATAATGTTCAGACAAGCTCAATAGTTGGTTATTTGTGGTAAATTTGGTCGTGGGTGTCGTTATGAGGCAGAGCTGTCAGGCTGAGACGAGCAGGCGTAGAGGCAGAGCGGCGTAGGAGTGTCAAATTTAAAGTTTGTGTGCTCTGGTTCATGTGTGTTCTCTGCAGCTGGTGTCTGTATTCAGACAAAGATTGTTTGTGATCAAGCTGTGGATCAAAACCTTCAGTATTTGGAGTCAGAAGCTGGTGATGTACGGTCGACTACTGCTGTTAACTCCTTTCATTAACACTTATATTCTGCTCCTCATCTCATTATTTTCGTGCGACCGCCAAGAAAAGTGGATAAGCCATCTTTGACTTTCAGTTATTTTAGTATTTAGGTACTTGAAAGTGTTAGAAGACAAACATGATAATGGATTCAATAAAATCCCTTCAGAGCCATACACACCCATGCTTCATGACGTGGAGGTTCCACAGCTTCATGATCTCCTTCTCCCCCTCGTTGACGTCGGTGAACTCCTCGATTTGCTGCAGTGAGAGCAGAGAAGTCAGACAGGATCCGTTGGTTTCTAAAGTCAACTTAAGCTACAACAATGGGGGAACAAAACAGCTTTAGCTACAGCGACACAACATGACTGCTTCTAATGCTGCAAACGTCATCGACTGAACAAATGTGATCAGCTGACCTGTTTTCAGTTACTCCAGAGATTTAATACTGCTGACATCAGTGCGACAGTGTGACAACAAGTAGAGTAGACGCCGTGCGTGAAATCTGCAGAGAGGCCCTGTTCGCTCAGCTGTAAACTAACCTTGACGGTATTCTCTTTGAGCCAGTCGGGGTCCCTCTCGTCCTCGCTGTCCGCTTCCATCTCCTGAGGCCGTAGCGGCACGCAGCTGTCGCTGTGGAAGTAGAGGCGGTTGTGTCCGCTGATGAGCGTCCTCTGCTGCTCCCGATCGCCGTCCTCCGACTCCAGAAACTCGGACAGACTCGCCTTCGTCCTCTTGGGTCTGAAAAGAAAACATTAATTATTTTGAAGACGTATTAAAAAAGACATTCAAACACAATATTTAATATTCACAGATATTGGATCAACCGTGATGTGTTCACTACGCTCAGGAATTCTTGGCACCCTGACAGGAAATTCAGCTGTTGAAAAGCTGAACAGTGAAAGGGAATATTTCAGCGGTACCTGCAGGTGAGAATGTGGGTGACAGAGGTCCTCTTAACCGGGCCGTTCCTGCTGAAAGCGAAGCCCGGCTGGTTGTGGATGTCCTGAGGGTTTCCTGCATATGAACCATCATAACTCTCGTTGATGGAGACCTCGATCTTCGCTCCTTTAGGATGGGGCTGCCAAAGATCAGGAGAGATACGAATTTAATTTAATTTTAATTTATAAAAAATTATAATATCTGAACACACGTGTTGATGAAGAAAAAGTGATGATCGGGGTGAGATGATAAGAAATGCTGACAATCACTCTATTGGGACAAAATCTTTGAAAATTAAATATTTCAAGTGAAAAAAAAGTATTTGTATTCACCCATTTCATTTTCAACTGTGTCTTTGTTCAGAGAATTTTCAAAGTCCTGAGTAATTTTACACTCAGCGCTATTTGTTTAAAAACAAACAAACAAAAGAAGTAGTTTCACTTTTTGTAATTTATCAGGACACTCTGGTTTCCAGCCTCGCTCTCTCTCTCTCGCTCTCTCTCTCTCTGCACAAAGACAGTGTGAGTCCGTCTCACCACGTAGTTGAAGATGAAGCGGGAGTGAGACAGTTTGAGGTGTTTAATCAGACTGTAGAGCTTCCTGCAGTTGAGGGTACACCAGGGACAGTGGAGGTCGTCTCTGGCCTCCGTCTGCTGCCGCGTGTTGTGGTTGTACTGGAACTGGATAGACAAATAAGAGACAGCGAGATTGAGACCGTCATAAAGACGATCTGTGGGGTTTGATCCCTGCTGTTCTGGCTGAATGAACGCTGTGCAGAGACAAAGTCTTCATCAGCTGTAATAAGTCAAATCAGAATAAAACAAAACTTTACAGTGAGATATGATCATGCTAACAAGCTAATAAACAGCCCCTCATATTCTTACTTCCACTTACATAAGTCCATCTTGAATCTACAGGCCTCATTGTGCTTCTCACAAAGTATCTCTCCAAAAGTTACGCGTCTGTGAGACTCAATACTTCAAAAAGTATGGTATTTACTTTCAGACAGTCTCTCCTCGAAGGCATTCGTGGTTGTTGTAAAAGGTGAAAATGAAAAAAGGAGTTCAAAGCTTTCACACAGGTAAAATGTTAGTTGCAGCCCTGGTGCAGATGCAGTAACAGGTGAGACTGACCTGGTAGAAGATGCGTAGTTTCTGTCGCAGATCAGCTGATATTTGTTCTCTTCTGGTTTGCACGTCAGCATTTATGGATTCTTTAACAGCTGCAGCACAGAGGAGAAATACACCATCACTCACGTTTAAAAAGCAAACAAACCTTTTTTGCCACATGAAAAATCTAATTTCTTGCTCACCGAGTGTGTGTGTGGCTCTCGGGGTGCTGGGTCTGGTGTCCTGGTTGGTCTCAGAGTTGCGGGTGGCCAGAGGTTTAGCCACGGGGGCGGTGGAGCGATCAGAGGAGTTGCTGGTCCAGCGCAGGGTGAACTGCAGGGTGGGACCCTGAGAGAAACTCTCAAATGGAGGCAAACACTACAAGAAGAGAGGAGAGCAAACAAACGTGAAGCTCTCTTACTATTAACATGACCAACAACCGGATGAGAAAGCCGTACTGGAGCATCAGGTCTGGTGTTGCAAAGTGAATAAAAGCCAACTCGCACAAATATGAAACTACTTTTCTTTACAATACTGATTCACAGTGACCATAATAACAACATGTTATATTACTGTGTGCGCGACATATAAAAACACAGTGGGGAGAACATTATTATTTAAAAATCATTTTTGTTTTAGATTCCATCTCTCACAGTTGAAGTGTACCTATGATAAAAAATTACAGACCTCTACATGCTTTGTAAGTAGGAAAACCTGCAAAATCAGCAGTGTATCAAATACTTGTTCTCCCCACTGTAGATGCATTTACATAAGAGCAAATTTTATATACAATTTTCATCAATTTTATGAAATACCATTGTGTGTACAAGCAGTGTTTTGTGTTTCATTGTATACGTTTGATAATAAAATGTTTACTTATATCTAGGGCTGGGCACGTTAACGCATTAATTAATTAACGCAGACAATTACTGTATCGCATGTTAACACAGTTTTTGAAAGTCCGTTGCTCACTGGCTCTGAATACACATACAGTCACAGGAGGGGTGGGATGTTGATCAGCCTGCAAATCAGCCACCCAAACAAGCGGTGGAGGGAGGCTTCGGCAGACTACGCTGGATGCAGCGTGTGGGAGAAGTAGATAAACAAAAGCAAGCATCAATTAAATGCCATAGCGAAGTGGAGAGCTACACACTGCATGCTGATTAAAACTCACAAACAGTGAGGATCCGTCTGTCTTCCAATGATTTGTGATGCGTGTACAAAAAGTTCAAGACAATTCAACTTCGGCAGTGGGCGGTGACCAATTCACCTCACTCTAACAGGGACACCTGCTACTGAACACAGACTGTTTCTGCTGCTCCCTGATAAAAAGAAAAATGTTTCTGCTGATACCTGTTCAGAAAAAAAAAACAAGAAAACAGATTTATATACCTTAACCTGTTGCTCAGAAGGTGCCTGTTATGATGTTATAATCGTGGCTCTGGACTCTAACTTGTTTTAACAAGCTAGATAAAAGGTAATGCCCTGGCAGTGCAGGCAAATAGCTTTGGTTTTATATTTGATTTGATTACATTAATGTTTAAGTTGAAAAGGGAATACTGCTGGTAAAAAGCACCTTATTTGTTAAGTGTTTGCAAACCACATGTTATTACACTTTTTTGTATATAGCACTTAAATTAAAGGTGCGCAATACACTACTTTAGAATATCATTATTATTCATTATACAAATCATGTGATTAATTGAGATAAAGAATTTTAATCGTTGCCCAGCACTACTTATATCATAAAATGTCATTATTTTTTCTGCTTTGTGTGAAATTTGTAACTTGTGTTTTGAAAAGTGCTCGATTAAGAAAGAGAATGCTTATAAATCATCATTAAGATTATTAAGAGATAACAAATCTTTGCTGGTTAAGACTCTTTCCTGTTGCTGTTAGCTTTTCTTGTTACTTCTGAGCTTTGCCTCGATTGGTAAAGACTTTCTTATAAACAGCATTAAAAAAAGGACACAGGTTTATTAATCATCCAAACATTTCAGGAAAAACAACATTCCTCTGGAAGGTTTTTTGGTCAATGATGTCTCTATAGTGCAAGAAGCAAGGATTTCAAATCACTTTTAGTTTTGTGCGAGTGTCTTACATGTACATGTATACTTGGTGTGGAAATACCTTTAGTGTGGAGCCTTGCTTAGTTGATTCTTACTACTATACAAGTCTCACACACACACACACACACACCTTTCCGTCCAGGATGGTCTCCCATGTTGCCCTCTTCTTATTGATAGGACACTCCTCCATCTCTTGCATAGACACCTCATACTCCCCATCTAACAACTGCAGACGTCTGCACACAAGCACACGACAACATTTTCTCACATTTTGATTCTGCAGCTGAGAGATAAGAGAAACACTTTGTTCCCGTGTGTCGGAAGATGCTTCGGATTGCGTGAGCTTCACCTGTTTTTATCAAAGACCGTCATCTGGGCCACAAATGTGGTTTCTCCCTCCTCCCTGAGAGAGGAGCTCCTCCTCTTCCTGTTCACCACTTCCTCTGTAAAATCTAAAAACAGACACATAAATTACTCGTAACCCCCTTTTCTACCACACAGGATCGAGAATGAAGCTTGGAACGGGTCAGACCTGATCCATGAGCCAAACATCAGTGTGGTGATTTCACATTATCAAGAGGAAAAAAGACCATCAGTAGAAAGAATGTGGTTTATTATGGCTTGGGCCTCATTTCTATCAGTAACACAAACACTGTACTCAACAAATTAATTGCTGAGCTTAATGATATTTATTCAAAGTTTAACATTGAGATTCTCATGAGATTGATGTGATCAGCTAAATCACTTCTCTGCAGAAACTGAGGAAGAATCCTTAGGAATGGCTCCTTTTCCAGGATGTACAGACATGCAACATACATGTACGTTAATTTATTCTAATTAGAGCTGCAGCAATTAAGTCGAATAATCGATCAAAAGAAAATTAATTGTCACCTTTTAATTATCAGATTAACCGTTTCAGAATTTTAAATCTACTGATTTGCTGCCATTATTTCCTGATTACGTGGGTAAATGAAAAGTCTTTGTTGGCTGGACAAAAGAAGCAATTTAAAGACGTCACTTTGAGCTCTGGGACACTGTGATGAGCATTTATCACATTTTTTTTGACTTTTTAAATAGGCTCAACGATTAATCATGGAAATAATCGTCAGATTAATCGATAAAAAATAAGCGTTAGTTGCAGTTAGGGCTGCAGCTAATGATGATTTTAGTACTCGAAGCTTCTATAGATTATTTCATCGATTAAGAAGCACTCCATCATAATCACGTCGTGTTCACACAGCGTAAGCGCGATGTGCGACACTAATGTCCGTGCGAAACAGGCCGCTATATAGTTATATGGATTAAACAAAGCCTTGATGCAAAAACATTTGCGTCGATGCATTTTAGTAATAAAATGAATCGATTTCATTGATGAATCGTTTCAGATCTAGTTGCAGCCCTACGGAGAGACAATGTATGACTAAACAGTTTTTTTGAGACGTTAGGCAATGTTGGACAAACTAGCAAGAGACTAGATTTTTAAAGTATCCACCACCTCCCTCCAAAGCCGCTCCCCCAAAACACATGTTCATGCACAGTGAGTGTACCAGCAGTGTGCACAGAGGCAGCCAGGTAGACAGGCAGGTGGGCCAGCCAATCATTTCATTCAGTCCAAATGATGTCAGATCACTTTGTTGATTGCTGACGTGATGTTAAGAGGATTTCAAAAAATAAAACAAAACAATGCTTCTAAAATAAACTGCCTACCCCAGATTTAACAAATCTGGGAACGATCCTTTCAAAAACACGACCAGACGTCAAAAGTCTGTGCTCACCTCTGTCGTGGTGATTCTCTCCGTTGGCCAGGCCGTTGATCTGTGTCCGGGGGTGTCCGGGCCTTGATACCCTGAAGAGCAGCGAGTAAGACTTGACCATGTGAGAATTGCTGGGTTCAAACTCGCTGCTGGGAACCAGCAGGGAGGCGAAGGAGCCTGGCTTGGCCTGGACTCCAGCGCTCGTGTCCGGGTTCAGAGGAACCTGCTTCTTCCCTGTAGGGACCTGCTTTACGGGGCAGCTCACATCCTGCACAGGAAGAAGGGAAAAGACATTTCAGATCCATCGCACTGACAGGCGGACTGTCAAGAAAATGTTCATATTAGCAGCCATGAAATAACCACATGATCATCACACACACGCACACACACACACACACCTTTCTCTTCTTGTGACAGACTTTGACCAGCCGCACCTCCAGAGATACAGAGTTCTGCTCATTCTCACTGTCCTGAGATGGCTTCCCTGAGGACACCACAACACAAAGCAGGACAAAGACGTCCTGAATCACTGGAAATACTATATCTAAAAACTAACAAAGGACGACTGCAGAGAAGGACAAACTTACCATCTTTATGAAAGAAGCCAGTAAAGGTGAGCTGAAGATTAGAGGCCGAGCTGTGGGGGGTGAAAAAACAAAAACACAGGAGGAATTCAAATTAGGGATGCAAACTAGTCATTTTAAGCTAATGAGACAATGTTTCTTTAGGTTTTTAATGTCCAAATAAAATGGTTTGTATTTATCCAGAAATTCTGCATAGGGGGAAAAAAATGCATTTATTTAATATGGGATGAAAGGATTTGGTACGTTTAATGTACCAACTAAGCTACATCACATGTTTCCACTGCTCTCTCCGGTTAAAGGCCTATCCAATTGCATCCAGAGGCATTTTTTGGTCTGCGCCCGTTGATAACAACCCTTGGAAATCAAAAATGAACCGAGACTTTTGGGCTAGTAAATGCAGAAGCACATAGAAAAACAGCACAACATAAAGAGAAGCTGGGGAAAAAGGTGGAGAGAGATGTTGTAACAGCTACAAGAACATCTCAGAAAAGAAGAACTAACTATAAAATCTTTGGGAATACCCAATTTTCAACCAAATATCACTGAAATCTAAGTTTTTAAGCTTTTTTTGCTAACATGTAAAACAAGGCTGAGGAAATAATTTTTAAAATCAGTTTTGTTCAAAAGCTCTTAGGCCAACTACTCATAGAAGATTAAAAAGTTGTGGTTGGTTGGTGATATGATGATATATTCCACCAGACAAGAGAAATGTGTGAGCCATTATTAAACTATCCCTTTGATATCTCTTTATTTATCAAGTGTCAAGTCAATGAGCAGATTGTTGCATCAATATGATCCAGACAGGAATACAGGAGTACTTTAACTTTTAGGTATTAATTCAAGTGATTAACCAAAAGTCAGACATTCACGGAAATGTATAAATATTATACATATTCAGAGTTTCCTCCTTTAGGCAGAAGGCTTTTGAAAATAAAATGTCAACCACAACAACAACAGCAGCAGCAGGACAGACACACAAGAAATCTCTGTGGAAACCCAGCGGGCCCAGGAGGACTGAGTGTTTACCTGTGAGTCTCCTGTTCGCCTCTCATCTTTTCCACTTTGAACAACAGATTGTCAACCTTGGAGCTTTTCCTGTGAATGCAGACCAACAGCAGGGGTTAGCCACAGCACCACCACCGCCACCCAACACTGACCTACAGGCAGAATGATGGAGAACCTATACTAGAGCTGCAACGATGAACTGAACCGCCAACTACTTTAATAAATCGAGTCGTTTTTTAAAGAAAGACTTCTTAAATGTGAATATTTCCTGGTTTCTTTCCTCCTGTTTGAAAGTAAATTGAATATCTTTGGGTTTGTCAGCAACACAAGACTTTTGAGGACGTCATCTTGGGCTTTGGGAAAAACAGGTTGACATATCTCACACTTTTCTGACATTTTATAGACCAAACAACTAATCAAGAAAATAACTGACGTATTAATCAACAATGAAAATAGTCATTAGTTGCAGCCCTACCTTATACAGGAGAAGAAATATTTATTTCTTCTGGATAGATTCAGTCCACTGACTAACATCATCTGCTATCACCGGGCTTCTGATGATCAACTGTACCCCTAATCCTGGTCATGTTACACTAATGCAGATATAAATACTACACACTGTAATGTATATCTTGAAACTTCTTTTAATAACCTGCAACAACAAAGTGGTCTTTAAAAAGCAAAAGGCCATCAGAATGAACAATGGCTGGTAGTAGAGAGGTGTGTGAAGGTTGAAATGTTGTGAGGTGTGTTTTTCCACGCTGAGCAGTCTAAATATGTCTGTGCAGCTGAATCTACGGCCACTCTTTACCATTTTACCAGTATTTTCTGATGTTTTCCATGTGAATACATCGGTAGGTGCTGAATATTTGATTCCTCGTCAGGAGTGAAGCAACATTCATGTAAAGTTGCTTGATACTAAAGTGCCAACGGCTCAAAAACCAGTTGTGCAAGCAGCATATGGCATCAGACATGATGTCCCCCCCCCCACAGCTTTCATGTCTTGACAGAGACAATGCAGAACAATTTTCCATTTGGTTTCAACCGTGACAAGCCATGTGAGATCTGCGTTTTTGGTCTGTTGGTTTACACGTTGCAAAAACTGTCAGTTCATGTCCGCATAAGCGGCATGTGCCGTTTTGTGTGCTGAACTTAAATTTAATGGAAAGCATGCCCACCTGGCTCAAATCAACGTGTGTCGGTGGGGTTTGGAGCCCATTAGGACAGAGTTTGGTGGCCTCACATAATTCCCCAGTTCTGTCCAATTTCAACCTGAGGAGAGGTCTAATGAGCCAAAGTAACTGAAAACACCTGCGAGTCCGTGCAAAGCCTTGCAGATTGCAAGAAACCGGTCTTACCTCTTTACAGGCTTTCATTACTGGTACATTACTATATGATATCATTATTATTATTTAGTGTTCTCCAGTCGGCTGAGCACCTTTTACTTTAATTGGCTTACAGTTACATACAACAAGACTTGAGATCCAGCACAAGTAGGACCGGCTAAGGACCCATTTAGAAAAAAATAAGAAGCACTTTCAAAAAGGCAAAACAGGACAGAAAATACATACTGCTTGGATATTGTGATTGCACAGAGCCAATTTTGGTCACAGAGCCTTTTTTTCTGGACAAGCCACCATCGTGTTAAACGTTAACCTAAACTAGTTAGAATTTTGGTTTCTGATTATATAAGTAAAGCGCATCAACAGCAATTACTCAAATTTATGAAATCCACTACTGCCTTTCAGTTACTTCAGTTTATGTTTTTTCAGATATTCACGCTTAGTGAACTAGTAAATAACTCTGGAGCATATTCACCTCAAATCACAAGCAGCGCTTCATGTGACTGCAGCATGCACGAGTGCAGCAGAAAGTGAAACTGAGCCGAGCTGCAGATCGGCTGGTTCACTACCTCCACTTCAAATCAGGAATAACAACAGATCTAACGGCTGCTATTTTTAATCGGCCAATATCACAAATCAGCCTCAAGGGGTTTTGAAGTGGCTTTTTGGTCTCTACCCAAGTTCCAAGCAATAAACAGAAATGACTGTACCTCAGAGAAGAAAGATGCATGTCCAAATAAGGACTGCAAAAACCATTTTGGTGATGATCAAAACAGAGACAGGGCAATAACGTGTCAGATATAGATAACAATTATCAAGAATTAGATTCATAAAAACACTCTAAATTACTAATTAAGGATGAAAGAGATTGTTTCATAAAACGTTAATCTAATCTTTCTTTTGCACGTAAATATGTTTTTTTAATGACATAAACAAGAAAACAAACACCGACATGTTCATGTCGGAGGTTATCCGCTGCTAAACCACAGTCCCCAATTTATTGGCAGCACTGCAAGGTATCACTGGAAATCTTTTGATACCCATGTCAATATGATACTTGAGTTTTGGTATCAAATTCAAGACGATACCATTTTAATTTCTTACTTTTCTAACAATTAACATTTATTCATTTAGCTGATGCTTTTATCCAAAGCGACTTACAATTGCTCTGGAGCAACTAGGGGTTAAGTGTCTGGCTCAGGGACACAATGGTGGATGTCTCACAGTGGGAATTGAACCCAGGTCTCCCATACCAAAGGCAGGCATCTTATCTATGCACCCCTACTACATTGGCCCCATCCACACTACTCGGTTTTAGTTTACAAACGGAGAATTAAAAGGAAAACAATCTCTGTCCACACCAGCGTTTTAGCTGCGCATCAGTGGTGATCCCGGTCTCCATCAAAACGACTGAAAACGCACATCCTGTGCCCGTTTGGGTACACTGGGCATGCGCATGCCCGTGTAAACATGAAGCAGATGGTCTATTCTGTAGTTACAAAAGATCTGACGAAAGAATAAAGAAATGCAGATGAAGAATCAGACCAGATGTTTTCTTGCATGCTCCAATAACGAGATGGGACTGTTACTGAATGTAACACGGGACTGTGGCGGCGGAAAACAAACTGGGATTCGTTGCAAAGTAAAGGTGACATGCACAGTACAAGTGAAGGCAGATGGACCTAAGTGTTATTTGCACAGTACAGAATATTTTAATAAAAATACCAACTCAGAAACTCAGTCAGTGGCACCGTGTGTCTGCTTTGCATGACTTATGAGACCCAATCAGAGAGCCGAGAGGTGCAATCGTAGCAAAAAGTCTCTGTTTTTATTAGAAAACGCAGTAGCGTGGACGGGGCCATAGGTCAATTTCTACATAACGTATAACACAAACCGCTGTACAAGAAACCCACTTAAAAACTGTTGAATAAAAGCTTTTCTTTGCATTTCTTTGACAGAAAAAAAACTCATAACCTTCAACATTACATCCACGTGTTAACACCAGACACGGCTCTCTGTATTTTAAAAACACCTCATTCGGTGCAGACTGAACCACAAGCAGCGCCACGTGTATTTCTTGCAGTGCCTGTATGCAAAGCAGCCTAACTGAAAACGTCTCTCAGCTTTAACTGATCCTGTCGGCCCCCACCTACATCAGCCCACACGTAGGTTAACTTTCACTCCAGACAACATGTGACCTGCTTTGTAAGAGGCAAACTATTTAGCACCAGGTTTCCACCTAACAAAGCTAAAATGGAGTGAAACAAAGCCATAAAAATAAAAGACACAAGTAGTAAGACACCTATAACACAAATGATCTAAGCCTAAAAAGGTTTTTTATGATTTTCTGCATCACAAAAACCTGTTTCTGGAAAATGGACACAAACCAGCATTACCCAATCAATAGTGAGATGTTTAGTTTTTTTACCTTTTGATGTTATTCCTTGAGTTTCTGTGGGACATATAGGTGAGTGTCCTGTGCAAGAATATGGGCTGAAACGTAAGGAGAGACGAAGTGTTACAATTCAACATCTACCAGGAAAATCAAACATGTTTCTCCTTATTTCAAATGGTCAAGTTAATCATGTGACTTTTTTTTATCCAAGGCAACACTCACAGCGATCAAGTTCCTGGTGCGGAGGAACCTGTAGATTTGGGTAGGTTCTACAAATAAATATGGTTACATCATTAGCACAATACTTTGTCAACAATTCATCATTTTAATCGATATTTTGAATCTTAAACAAACATCAAGCCAAACAAAAAGCACAATAAGCTCAGTCAACTTAGTGCTGAAACAATCATTCATTTAATGAATGAAACGTCCTTACTTATCAAGTAAAACTACCAAACATTTTCCTCTTAAAGACAACCTGTCTGCTTCCTAAGAATAAAACCATTATCTTCCTGCTTTTGTCCAATAAATAACCTTTTTATTTTATCTTGTAAGTTTAAACAAACAACCTGTAGCTACAACGCGTTTAATGATAAGTATGACAGCACTTCAACACTTACAAAGTGTACAGTATTAACAAGGACATGGCTCGTTATGATGATCATTTAATTATGGAGTCAGCTCTCCAGCTGCAAAATGATCCATTCCTCCAGGCACGCAGACCCTCATCTCACCACCCACATGGCCAGTGTAAAGCTTCCTGTGACCTTGAATTAAACTCCAACACTGATATCTTTAAATACACTTGATGACAGCAGCAACTCACTCTCGAAGGCCTGCAGGAACAACTCGTGGTCGGCTTGAATTAGTTGCATGTTGGGCTTCTTGGCTGCAGCCGTCGCAGAGGAGGACGGCTGGTACGACCCGTTGGCTTTTGCTCCAGAACCAAACCCCACCGGGTGGCTTCCACCTGAGGAGCTGTGCTTCTGCGGGGCCATTGAAAGAAGCTGCCCCACCACCAGATGTGAAGGGGTGTAGAAATGAAGACAGAAACTCAGGTCCTTTGTCAAATCAAAAGAGCAGCGTTTGCACAAAACCAGCGGCTCAAAACAAACACTGTTGACTCTTCATTTTAAAAGCGGATTATAGAAGTTTCAGTCTTTTGTACTTGACACCGGTGATGCTACAAGTTCATGTTTTCGTTATGGTACCGCTTAAACTGCTAACAGAGGTCCTGAAATGCGCTAAACAAGATATCAGCCGCAAGCTGACGCGGCTTACTCCTATAGCTAACTGGCTAACTTCCTTAGCTCAGCTAGCAATAGACCCGGGCTAACTGGCTAGCATTGTCCGGCACTCTGACTTCACCATTTAAGAACTAGAAATCTGAAGCTGCTACCACACGACAAGTGGTTAAAACTGAAATGGGACGCGGTTTCACGGGTTTCGATGCCATAATTTACTCGAAATTCGCATTATATCTCGTCTAGCGCCGGTTAGCAAGTTGGGTGAACGGTAATGGCAAGCAGCACAAAATAACACAGTGTCCGGTTAGGATTTTCTAAATAAATCGTGATTTAAACATAAAATTGTTAAAAACAGGTTTGACTCAGTTTTGTTTAATACAGATGCTTATATGGAAATCGAAAAAAACAATCTACATAGAAACATTTACTATATTAAACACAAGTGATCTAAAATTATAATCTTAAGTGATTTTATGCTTTTATTTTGAAAGCACTCTCTACAGCTCCGCCCAATCACCGTGCTTGTTTGTGAAATCCTGCGCTCTCATTGGTGGGAATGTTGGCCGGTTTGGTTATACGAATTGAACGCAGGAGGTGCAGGCAGAGGCACGTTTGCCGCCTACAGCACGGCGAGCCAGGTCTAAATAAGGCCAGAGACACAAAACGGTATTACAATATAATAAAATAGACCTTTCTTATTCAGGTAAAGTCCCTGATTATAATGCTGTTTATAGAAAAACAGTTTGTTATATGAATTTACTCGAATATTTTTATTATTTTTTTTTAATATAAATAATTTAAAATATAATAAAATATATAGTAATTTTAGAGACCCGCCAGTTAAAATCTAGGTCAAACGGAACCACTGATTATCATCAGCGCTATGCTGGAAAATTCGTGTCAGTATTGATTAATCATCACATTTTATGATTCAATCTTAAAATTACAAATGACTACAAAAGTGTGTACATCATGTCATTTTTTTAGATATGGACAGCCTATTCATATTTTTTTCTCCCCTATATATGTATATATTATTTTCATTATTAAAGAAAACTGACCTCTAAATAATATCACTTTATTTAGAACCACCATTTAATCAGTACATCAAACGATCTTTGTTTCTTTTCACTATGGAAATGTTTGATTTTTCATGAAGAGTATTGCTTAAATATAAAAAACATAAAATCGAAATGTTTAATGTAAAGAAAATTGACACTCAAGTTAAAAAACACAACATTACATAGTAATAATCTCTCCTGATATGGTACATGATGAGCACAGTACTGCCTGCACATGACTAAACCAGTGACCTCGAAACATAATGAGGACTAAAATAGATCATGAGCACACAGTGTTTGAACCTACACATTGCTGATATATTTCCACTGTGTTACTCGGCTGCAAACCAGAGTCAGTGGGCTTCAATGACTAAAGCAAATTAAATCAGTGATAGCGTGTCTCAGTTCAGTTTTGGTTTTGGATGCTGGGATGTCAGTCTGAAGGCATATTGTGGACAGAGGCGAGCTTAGTTTCATAGTCTTCTGAAGTACTGTGTTTATTGTCATTCTAAGTTTATTGCTTTTGTAAAAATGTATTTAGCATCTTTGTACCCCATTTGTTTGCATAACTGTCGAACTGTTCCTGATTTATGGGACACCATGTGCAATAATGAGACATCACATGCAACATCAGGGACATAACCAATGAACTTTTGACCATTATACACTTACTGTGCCATGCATAGTTTGTACTGTTTAAGGTTATATTTTGATAGCATATTTGGATTTGTACCTTACCCATTTATATTTATGATCCTTACTGTTAATGTTATATTACTGGCATTGTGTACATTTAGATTTTGCACCTCACTGATAATTGATATTCTTACATTTTGTTTATATATGCAGTCTTTCCCACTTTGTTCTGTCACTGCTGCACAACAATTTCCTTCTGAATAAGGTACTACTTTATCTTATTTTAACATAACACTGAAACAAAAAACACCCAATGGAAACAGATTTTAAAATTTAAATATTTTACGTAGGATTATTTCTTTGATAACAAAGTAGATACAGAACAGTCTTCCGTTGCAGATTAGCTATTTAACACAGAAATCAACTCATTAACCATGACAGGAAACAAAAAGGTTGTAATTAAAACACAAACAAGTGGAACAAAGTAAAGCTTGGACTTAAATTATGATTTATTATTCAAACATATTCCCTTTGATAGTGGCCATGGTAGTGGTTTGTCAAGAGTAACACACTGTAGTACATACAGTACAGTACAACCTGCCCAGATAGAACCCCAGCAAGCAGGTACAGTAGAGAAAGTGACCGATGCTTGATTAAATCATTAGACCTTTTTTTAACGCAGAAAAACTTGAAAGACAGACTGGAAACAGTGTTGTTAAAAATGTAAACATGGACAAATTAAACACACACAAAATCTGCTTTTTTAAAACACTAGCTAACATTAAATAAATAACCTACATCTCCAATCTCTTCTCCTCAGCATGAAATAAAATACAATACATTATGAACTCCTTAAGAGTGTTTTTCTGCTTATCCAGTTGTTCCAACTTGATAACCAGGATAATTACAGACCACACAAGGCATATGTTTGTTTTTAAATCTCTGCTTTGATTATAATCTTTAACAGTGAATCTGTAACAGTGCAAACAAGAAGTGCTGAATTCAGCCCAGTTTGACTACAGCCTCACACTCCCAGCAGAGCACTCGCCATGTGCCCCTGCGACATCATGGCCCGACACCAACTTTCTGGGAGTCACATGTTGGCTTCCCCAACTCATTAAAATCCATTACAGGTCACACAATTATACCCGATTTACATATGAAATTGTAGTGCTGGATAAAGTCATTGTTAATAATTTTTAAGCCTGCTGTCTCAAGATCACAATTTAATTATCACATTTTATCTAATAGTCTAAGATAAAGATGCAATTGTTCCGCTCAGCTTTGAGAGAAAGAGTTGTCTCAGATAAAAGCAGAGCAGAAATTACAGAGAACGTTACGTTATGACCGTTGTGTTACGACAAAGCAGCGGATCTTGAGGCAATCACGTTGTGATCTTGTGAGAACAGGTTAAAACTCTTAGTAGCAAACACAGTCGCACTTGGCTTCTGTACCAAATCCAGTGTTTTACATCAGAGAAAGTTGACGACAATCAGACGAGTTTTCAGAGACTGCATGCTGGTCGAGTCTTTAAAGAGCTTTGTTGCTCCGTTTAGTCGCCCATCGGTGCTCCAGACCTCATTTGGGATGTCTTGATTGTCACTGAACATGCTTGATCTTCAAGTGTAGGCAGTCATATAATCCAAATTATCATTCTGGCCAACATCAGGGTTGAGATATCATGCGACAAAACTGCATCTAGTGGGCGCTTAGGTCAACAGGGTTTCAGTGTTTTCTCCATAGTATGTAGGTCATGAGCAGGATGAGGCCCGCTGACAGGGCTGCGATCACAAACTGGTGGATGGAGAGGACGTTTTCCAGAGTGTGGATCCTCTCCTCCATGGCACTGGTGTGGAAGTAGTCATAGATGCCAGCTCCGATGCTCCATAGCGCCCACACAGCGTCCACCACCAGTGGCATGGCGAAGCCGACAGGGAGGCTCAGCTGCAGCAGATCAGAGAGGCTCTGTCAAAGACTGGAACAAGAACACAAGATTTCCATTAGGCACCGGGCAACGCTAGATTACTGTAGAAAGAAACTGTAGATTTCCCAGTTGTATTCTTGCCAGATAATTTTTACTGGCATGAGATTTAAGTCTTGGAAAAACCCCACTGTGTCAGAGACATTAGACAGAGCTTTAACCTTTGAGTAACATACAAACATTGTATTTTGTCATTTTTACCAACAGGATTATTAGTTACAGCATACTCAGCTACTTTCATTTCCTTTTGTTGTGTAAATGCTTTGTTTACCTGCTTTATATAGCAGTGGGCTGGGTGACATAAAAAATATCTAACTGCAATTGCAATTACGATATTATAGGGCATGATCATTTTTACATCATTATTCTCATTTTCAATTAAAAACAGATTTAAATGAAATGAGATAATGAAGATGTTTTCTTAAGTCTGTAGAATATGTAGGTCAGGACATCTCTGCAGCACAACAATGTTTAATTTAAAATAGTATTTTGACACAAATATCATCTTTAACAAACATTGCGCCTCCTGCGATATAAAAATTGCAGTAGGCCATATTGCAATTTTGATAAAATTTCAATTAATTGTTCAGTCCTAATATGATTTCCAAAACACTTTGATAAGGTAAATGTAAAAAAAGTTTCCTCAATAACAATATTTACAACTGACAATACATACTAGTAAGAGCAGCAATAAATACTAGTAAGAGCTCATAGTACATATCACATCAATGGGGTAAATACCTAGGGAAGGAAGTAAGAGTTAACAAGAAGTGCAATCAAAACAAGATAATTGTAGGGGATAGAAGAAGAAGAGCACAGGAAGTGGCATGTTAGAGTTTAGGAGTTAGAGGTGTTATAAGAGGAAGTGTTCTCGGAAGAGTTTTCAAGAGCTTTGTGAAGTCAGAGAGGGACGCCCCTGCTCTGATGGCGTGTGGTAGCTCGTTCCACCATCGTGGTGTCACAGATGAGAACAGCCGGAACTGGGATTGCTTTGGGTGAAGGGACGGCAGAGCCAGGCGGCGTTCGTTGGAGGAGCGTAGCGGCTGAGAAGGAACGTAAGTTTGTATTATGGAGTTTAGGTAGATGGTGCAGACCCAGTAGTCACTCTGTATGCAAACACTAGTGACTTGAATTTGATTCTGGAGGCCACGGGGAGCCAGTGGAGGTCACTGAGTAACGGAGTGACATGTGTCCTTTCGGGCTGATCAAAAACCAGACGTGCTGCTGCTGTCTGAACCATTTGTAAGGGTTTCACCGCACAAGCTGGAAGACCTGCTAGGAGGGCATTGCAATATAACAAATGTTTGTCAATAATTGTTTGCTTTAATTCATTTGAATCACGAACGAATCAGCACTTAATTGTTCTATTAAGATATTTATTTTGTTGAGGAAAAGGGACTGAAAAAACATTTACTACTCATGTTTTTTTGAAAAAACATTTGATCATAATTGTTTAAAATGTTCTACCTCAGATCTGTAAAGTGACGCAATCAAGTGTTCTGACCATAAAGAAAAGTTGAATCACACAATTAACCATCTGGTTTCTTCAGTTTTCAATCAGGAGCAAAAATCTGCCTTTAAACTTCAAAGAAATAATGATCGACAATGGTCGTGATAATTATCGATATCTAACAGTATTAAATGTTTTTATCATGATATTGATGATGATCACCCAGCCCTAGGCAAATGTATACAAAAACCACACATTAAATAATTACATTGATGTAAAATTCAATGACAAAACAAGACATCCAATAACTAATCTTTGTTTAAATTGTAATTTCATTGGAATCATGACTTCTAACAGCACATTTGTTGTTAACATGATATCAACTGACCTTCACACATTATATATATATATATATATATATACACACACACACACACACACACACACACACACACACACACACGATATAAATACTGTAAAGGTTTATTTTTAGCTGCAAGAAATCTGCCTTGAGCTTCAATTCAAATTAAGGCCCTTTATGAAGTTAAACTTTATATTATTTGATATTATTTGAGACGCCGAATTGAAGAATAGCGTGCAAGAAGTATCAATCCATGCTTTGCCAAACATTCAAACTTGTCGATCAGCTTGATCTCGATCAGTTTTATTGATTCTACATGTTTTTAATAGAAATTTAACTTACATGCGTAACACGGCTTATGTTAAATGTGTTACACTAACAAACCATAACAACTTTAATGTAACCGAACATACTTGCAACCCCACGACTAGTTCAATAAGCAGGCAAATAACGTATCTTGCACAGAAAGTATGAAGTAAGTTATCCAACAGATCCATTGCTAGCAAGCTAACGCTTTAGCTAATCTACGGGCTTGTTGTTTTCCTACCAAACTACGTTACCACTGATTTTCCACGAAGTCTTATTACTTACAGCATGAGCTACTCCCGAAATTGGCAAGTACCGTTACCGAACAATCTTCGCAATACCTGATGCATAACCATACAGGTTTCACATCATTGTATGACATAATGTAGCTGCCATGTTTCTGTTTCAGGGACAGATTGAAATCCCATCTGCTGTGAGCGACTTTGGTTACTTCCGGGTGTGTTCTCGGTCAAGATCGCCTTCTCTGCCGTATGGGGACAGAGCTGCGCCAAACTTCATATCGACTTTTGCGGTATTTAATGACTTCACCACCCACAAGCACAGGCTTAATAAAACACTTACCTAAGACATTTCACAATAACCAAGGCAGTCTTATGGGACATTCGGCGCCAAGCAATAATTCTGTCATGGTGCATTTTCATTTTAATGGGTTCACATGTCATCAGCTCCAATTTAAGCCTGTGATTGTCACTCCGGTCGACAAGAAATACATAACGTCAGCTAACACAAGAGAACACTTTCCAAAAGGGATAGAATCGTGCCTTAGGTGTAGCCTAATAGGTTTTGCTGAATGTCAGAGTGCTGTCGAGCAATATATATCATTAAAAGAACTTATTAAATTAACGTTAGTCTGTCTGCAGCTGGAAATCAAAGCGTCATAATAACAGTATATATTTTGAATGGAGTTTGGAAAACTATCCTTCCCCTCTGGACAGATAGATAGATTTACAGTTTAAACAGAAGGTAAATAACATGTCTTATATAATATTTTCACAATATATAATCCTTTAACAGTAACAGGTTTTACTATAAAATGGTATAAAGTGCCCCATTTACATTGCCAGGCGCGGTGGCCAAGTGGTAAGGCGTCGGTCTCGTAAACCGAAGATCGCGGGTTCGAACCCCGTCCGTGCCTGTCGCCAGTGACATCAACACAACAACTTTTTCGTAGACATGACTACGTTGCAGTTTATGTGTTGTGACTGAATACAACTTCTACACATATCTGTCACAGAGAAAGTTTCTCAAGTCCACAAGAGGACGTTAAAACACTCAAGGTTTTTGTAGGCTATTCAATTTATCATAGTGTGAAGATAATGATATATTACTATGCATGTTGGATATTGGTATTTATTATTTGTCACAACATCTGAGTTGCCATTCAATATAATGATAAAAATCAATTGCACCACAGTGTTTTTCTGGCCTGGTAGAAAAATCGTTGAATGACTGCAAATACTAGTTATTTTTAAGTATAAATAAGTTAATTGTAATAATTTTAAATATTAAAGTAAATTATAATTGTTTATCGATTTTTTCCTAATATTTTGAAAATGTTATTTCTTTAAAAAAATTTTTAAAAGGTCAGAGCCCCATGGCAAAAATGAGCTGCTGGAACCCTGTCAATCAACTCTGTTTCTTTCACTAGAAGAAAGATGTGCCCAACCCTAAGCCGTGTGTGACATTACCCAGAGTGTAAAAAGCTCAGCAGCCAAACTTATGAAATATCAAGATAATAATCATGGTCAATAAGGAATAAGTGTGATCAGCATACTTACCTGGGATCTGGGAATGTTACCCCAGAAACTTTGTTTCAAACAGAGACTGTTTTTATTTATATAAAGTGAAACACGAAATTTAGGCAGTAGGTGACTACATATAATGTAATTAAAAAATATATATATAAAGCTGTAAGACTATCAGGCATTCTGTGGCAATTGCTTTTAAATATTTATTCTCCTGTATATCAACTTTTCTCATTTAATGAAATCCCTGCTGAGTCAACACACATGATTTAGTCGCCCCTCCTCTTTTGTGTCTTTTGTTTGGGATGTAACCTCTTTAAAAGTGCAGACCTAGCACCTTTTCACCTCAATGATAAATCCAATTAATGGGAATTGTTGGGTCTCTGTAAACAAGAGCACAAAGAGTACGGTCTAGACCTGCTCTATATGAAAAGCACAGTGAGATAACTGTTGTTGTGAATTGGTGCTATATAAATAAAATTGAATTGATAAAGTATTTCATTTTATTTCAGTTATTAACTCTTCGACTTTAATAGCTTTTGTGTTTAAGCAGGTTTTCTGCTCATGTTCAAAACTTTCCCGGGCTGTTTCTCTTTGTTTGGTTTGTAGTTTAGCCACCCCCCCCCCGCAGCCCTGTACCCAGGATAAACAGTTGATGAGTGAGTGAGTGACTGATTTTCCACCACAACAAGCTTTTCCACCATACGTTTTTATTAATGTCATTGACATTGGTGCACAGACCTGCATTTTGATCAACAAATCATCTTCTTCATAAGCTGAATGTCATACAGGTGTATGTGGCTACATTGACTTCCATCGACTGCAGAGCTTTATAATGCGTTACTTGACATTATGACATCACCTTCATTATTGCAGCATGTCATGTCGTGTGTTAGCATTAGAGCTACAGCTCACGATTAAGAACTTGTACCTGCCCATAAATTTTGAGCTGTGTGGTTTCCCAGTCAAAAACATTTCCTCTTGTCACTCTCTTCCCTGAGAACATGTCTTGGATCGTGCTGTCTGAGAGGACAGAATCCCACAAATTAACATCATAGATCTCCCCAACAAAACTCTGTTTGGCATCAAAACCACCCAGATAAGAATCTGGATCTTGTCCGAGGAGAACCTTGCCTCCGGGCCGGACAGTGTGACCTTTCTTGTAAATTTTGGTCAAGCTTTTCCTCCCGTCCGTGAAGAGGGCCGCCGCACCTGAAATGGAGTCCCAGATGACGCAGAGGTGGGTCTGCAGGGCGCCGAGCTCAGGGACTTTGAAGAAAACCCCGTCTCCACTCAGGTAGAAGGACAATCTAAACACATACATATAAAATTCATTGTATGCATATTTCAAAACAGAGTTTAAAAGGTTTAACAAAGCAACATAAGTGAGTGTAAGTCATCATGGGAAAATGTGGTCCTGGAGACACTGTAGAGGGAACACCTATGCCAGGTGTTTATATGTCTATATTTATATGTCACTCATCGTACTCCCCCTTGTCCGGTAAGGATCCAAGGTGGAGTACACCAGGTGGAGTACACCAGGCAATGGTGGATTTGGGCTGCAGTCCCTAATCCACCAAAGCTTCTTTCTGTTTCGACTGGGGGCTCTGGTAGAGGCATTGTGGGTGGATATTAGGTGTGTTCATAGGGATGTGCACAGATGACATGTAGTGCCAGTGGAAATAAAGACACACAGGGAAAAAGCACAAGCCTGCAGTTAGCTTCCGCCTGCCGCAGGGACATGGGATATGCGTGCTGTGCTCAGCGGGGACGCAAGGTTGTCCGACACTGTAGAAGTAGATAGGACAGCAACGATTGTAGCTTGCACAGGTCCCAAGTCCAAAAAAAAGTGCCAGCTGGCGTTTGAGAGGGTAAAGCAGAACCTCTGTGGGGAGCCTCTTACACCTAACTTCTCTCTCCCTTTTGTCCTGCAGACTGATGCTTCGAACAGGGGGTTGGGGGCTGTCCTGTCCCAGCAGGTGCAGGGAATCGACCGCTCAGTACTGTACATCAGCAGGAAGCTTTTAGATTTTTAGTAAACAGTAGTACTAGTATCAGTGGTATTGATAGTAGTAGCATATTGTTCGTCGTAGTAGTAGTAGTGGCGGTGTTTGTAGAAGTACTGTTAGTAGCAGTAGCAGTCATAGTAGTAATGTTGTCTGTGGGAGTATGAGATATTTTTGTCATTAAAATGAGGAAAATTTAATGGAATGGGGTCACAAATTTGTAACTAAATCTTAAATGCAGAATATCAGCGTGTTGTTGGCTGTCAGAGTGTCTACCTGCCGTCCAGTTCACGCCACACATTCAGCTCATCATTGTCCTTAGTCCGGTAAGCAAAGAGGATGACCTCGCGCCTTCCGCTGAGCTCTGAGGCCACATTCATGCACAGAGTGAAAGCCCTCAGTTCCAGGGGTTTCTGGGGGACCATCTCAACATAGCTGGTACTGGTCTCAGTCTGGAATACCAAGGTCTTAACGGCAACACTCCCTGAGAGACAAGAAACATGTCTTGTCAACAAAATGTACACAGCAGGCAACATCAGTATGTTTGTCTGAGTTCTAAATGTTATATAATAATAACAATAAGAGCTATTTGATAGCAAATTTCATAAAACTACAAATACTAAAGAGCTTCGGTTTATTAAGAACTCGTCATCTGAGAAATGTTTTGTAGTCACTGTAAAAAATATAATTACATGAGATTAAAAATACAACATTGTGACTGAAACAATATGTATAACCCAGAATTTATATCTTGCTGCAGTATGGATTTGCTGATGTTTCCATTTCAGCAAATCTCCTATTTCATCCCTATTAATATAAATTTATATATAATAAATATATATTATTGTTATTTGACTTGAGACACTGAAAGAAAATATCTTGCTCTCTGTCTACCTGCTGGCCTAAATGTTGTTCATCTACAGATTTGGCTGCATTTATTTCTCTCCTTCTCCTGTCCATATTCTTATATCTAAAGAAAACGTCATTTAATCATGTTCATCTCTGTTTGACATATTAATTAGCACCAGAGGTATATCGGGCTGCACATAATTCATTGCATTTCACACAGTTAATGTTACACACAAAATACTGCATACAGGGATGTAGTGGTGTTTAAATGCACCTAAAGCGAGTTTTAGAGATGTAAGAAGAATTGTTTTGTTAAATCAAAAAATTTTATGTTATAAATCATCAGCAAAAATACCCTTTACGAGTTTCCAGGCTCCTTGGTAATGTTTTAAAATGTCTTGTTTTGTCAGACCAAAAGTCAAACAAATGCTAAAGATACTTTTAACCATTTTTTGCTTGAAAAATGACAAACCTTTA
Organism: Micropterus salmoides; assembly: GCF_014851395.1. NCBI lineage: Eukaryota > Metazoa > Chordata > Actinopteri > Centrarchiformes > Centrarchidae > Micropterus > Micropterus salmoides. Next base: position 30,249,327 of record NW_024040041.1, on the reverse strand, counting down.
ATCAGCTATAGAGACAGTTGTTCATCAACTCATTGATTAACCATTTAATTTGCAGACTAATGCCCTTCAATTAAAAATTAAACATTTAATTTATACTGATTCCAGTGATATGCATATGAAGACTCAAAAGAAAGATATATAATTACTGCACCGGCCACCATGGAGGTGACACAGAGGGGGAAAAGGATGGCTGAAAGTCCCATTTTGTCCTTGAAAACCTGCAGAAAATAAGACAAATTTACTTTTGAACTTTCACACATTTTCACGTAATTTTAAATTATATGCCGTGTCAGTGTTTTTTGTGTGTAGGAAGTGTTATATAAAGACATAAAAGTACAATGAAACTGTACATACCGTGCTCCTGCAAAGGTCCTGCTACAAACAGAACCTGAACAGGGTTTTTATTGTGATTCCACGAACTCCTCCTCATTACAACACACGGATATGCAAATAACAGCCTCTATAATCCTTTATATCCTATCTATTAACTTAAGATCAGATGAATCTGACTGTTTAGACAAGACTGGATCTTATCGATGTACACAAAGGGCAGACAAACAGAACTAAAGGTAAATATAAAAAAGGAGTGGTGGATAGTAACATATCTCAAGTAATGTACTTGAGTACAAATCACACAGTTTGATTGTCAATACAAATACGAAATTTTACAATCTAAACAATCAATCAAACAACAGAAGTACAATCCTGCTTTTACATTGATGCATGAATAATGATATAATATACAATAGCACAACAGTCAAAGGGGACATTTTAGTGTACTTTTAATTTAATACTGAAAGTATAAAATTATTTATTTCATTATAAAAGTACATCACAGCAATAATAAAATTTGCTGACTGTAATGTGATCCTGCCGGAACAAGATCCGGGACCGCCAAAATTGAGACGGGCACATATTGATTCAAATATTAAAACAGGTAAACTAGTAAGCTCCATTCCAAGGAAACAGTTTAATTTACACAGCTGTCTGACAGTGAGAAGCATACCTTGACCTTTGAGTTCAGCCTGATCTCTTTTGGCAGGTAGTCTTTGGTTTTTTTGCACTAACCTTCTGTTCAATTTGGGGTTGGTTACAGTTCCAAGGACCTTATATTATATTGAAACTGTTGTGACAGGAATCCAGCTGATTAAAAGGGTCAAGCCAACAATTAAAACAGTCAAAGTGTGGACAGATGAATCTACAGCAGATATACAGGACTGTTTTGGGAACGTGGATTGGAGCATGTTCAGAGAGGCCACCTAGGAGAGCCACATAAACCTTGAGGATATACGTCATCAGTGACATCATGCATCAGCAAATGTGTTGATTGTGGTGATCACTAGATAAAATCATTCCCCAAACAGAAGGCCTGGATGAAAGGAGAGGTGAGGGCTCTATCCAGAGCCAAAAAAGCTAAAGGTACTTTATTGTCACACACATGTTGCATTTAACCCATCCCTCAGGGGAGCAGCCCAGGGACCAACTCCAGATCTATGTCAGTGTCTGAAGAAACCTAATTTGTGTTTTTGATGGAAACCCACACAGACACAAGGAGAATATGCAAACTCCACACACAAAGGCTGGGGCAACTGGGGTTTGAACACACAACCTTCTTGCTGTAAGGCCATAGTGCTATCCACTGGACCACCTGCTGCTTTTTGGGCCACAGCTAGCAGTGTGAAGCTAGCTCATGCTAATCCTAGAGATGCTTGATTTCCAGCTTTGTCCAGTTGTCCCTTTATGTGTCCCTATGATATAAAAAAAATTATAATGTGGGATACTGTCCCAAAGTATCTATTCAAAAGGGCTCATATCTTTCAAATCTTACTTGTGCGCTGGACGCCATGACGAGTGAATACTGCGGTGCGCTTATGGTAGTTTGTGGTAGTCCATTCTCAAAATGTCACTGCTGAACTGCACAATAATTGGTGTCATGTGTTGTCCATAACAGCTTTTTAAACCAAACTCAGTCATTGGCATCAGTTTGTTTAATGCCAGTATCATGTATGGCGGATAGACTGCACTGAGTCATAGTTATCGTAGTGCCAACAGTTCCTGAAGGCAACATGACTGAGGAGAGTCTTCTGCCTTCTTTCTTAGGGTGTCAGTTGAAGCCACGCCCCCTCTGCAAAATCAGGGCCAAAAGTCTGAAACTGAAAAAATCGGATCTGAGACTGAAAACATAAGATTTGAAGGTGTAAAAAAATGCTTTGATTCTGAAAACATAAAAACTGGAACTGAAAAAAATAAGTCCTCAAATATCAAAATATTACCTGCGATGGACTGGCGACATGTCCAGGGTGTACCCCGCCTTTCGCCCGATGCCAGCTGGGATTGGCTCCAGACCCCCGCAACCCTGTAGGCAGGATATCAAAATGTTAAAAAATGAAAATTGATAATTTATTCAAAATAATTCCAGAATTAACATTTTATTTAAACTAAAAACAAAACAATGAAACACTTATTTTGAATATATGGTTGTATTTTTCAAGTTGAAGTTGACCAAAACTCTTTTAAATTTAATTAAAACATTTGGCCCTGATTTAGCTCCATACTCCACCACCTTAACCAACTACAACAGTAAAATCCTGCTTTTATATTAATGCATAAGTATCATAATAAGAATCATAATCTAATGATAGAATATAATCACAGGGGACATTTTTCTGCTTTGAGAACTTTTACTTTTAATACTTTAAGTACATTTTCCTCATTATACTTACCTTAACTGAAGTAACATTGTCAATGCAGTACTTTCACTTGAAATAGAGTACTTTTACAGTGTTGTATTAGTACTTTTAGATTGCTTCTGCGTGCTGTACAATTTATACACAAATTGACTCCCAAACCAAAACATACCTTTTACTTAGCAAGTACTCTTGTTGAGTATTGTTATGGCAGACAGGATAAAACTCCAGGGATCTATATCTACGTCCTGATGGTAGCAGAGTGGAAAATGTGTTGAGAGTGCTTTCCATAAAATGGCTTTTGTAGAGCAGCAGTAGAAGGTGGGGAGCAACCGAAAGAGATTTAAGTTTACAGATGGCAGAGAGTCTTTGTTGGCAGCATTTGAAAGTGTCAGTGTTATGTTGATCAAAATTCTGTTTATTGTCCAGAGTGAGTCCAAGGTATCTGAAGCACTCCACCATTTCAACAGCTACATTACTGATGCATGTAGGGTTGGGGGTGACAATATGGTCTGTGCTGTTAGAGTTGGGTGTTTTAATTTAAAACATTTCTTTTGTCTATGCAACATTCACCTGAAGATGATTATTTGAACACCACTGCATGGGGCGGTGAGAGATGGAGTCTTGATAGTTTAAGACTCCATAGATTATCTTAAAGGTTCAGTGTGTAAGTTTTAGAGGCATCTAGTGGTGAGGGTTGCAAACAGGGTTGGGGAGTAACGGATTACATGTAACGGCGTTATGTAATCAGGATACAAAAATAAAGTAACTGTATTCCGTTACAGTACAGAAAATAAAGACGTAATCAGATTACAGGTCCGATTACCCGACGGAGGCCAGTCTGACCACTGGGAACACAGTATGAAGGTGTTTTTCTTGTCAGTTTGGCTCTTGTCTTGGCTGAGTCAGCTAATGAGGCTGTGTTCGGTCCTGTTCATGTTGTGTTCACTGGGAGGCAGTTTTGTTGCCCGCTCACCCAGCGACGCTCTCCGCAATCATTCCCCGCCGGGTCCCCCCCCTGCCCTGAAAACCTCCAGTTCTTCAGTAAAGGTGTAAACCTTAAATGCACACTCTGGTGCTCTGACTTCACATTACGGGCATAGTAACCATATTTGACCAGTAACTTTAACTGAGCTAATTAATGGCAGCTAGTTAGCAGTTAGCAGAGTTGCTACAGCAACAAGTAAGTTAAAGCCATGTGTCCATCATGAAACTCCGCCAGAATTAAGGCAGAGGAGCAGGGGAACATCAGAGAGAAAACCAGATAATATTTTCCATCAAATATGATCCAGTTTCAACAAAATCAGTGAATAAAGTTGTGCTTTCGTACAATAAACTACGGAAGCCCTAAGCTGACGACTGATTCACATGCTCACAATTAAGCACGTGCTGGAGTGTTCGCATCCCAGCCATTGGTCCACATTCATCAACCTATGGACTTTTCATTTCCCCATCATTCCCAGGCAGAGGAAATTCATCCACTTCTCATTTAGGGAAATCCATTTAACTACACATTTCCTGACGGTTATTTCAGAACCTTTGAAATAGCCGTTGGGAAATGTGGGACTAGATTCCCCTGAATCTCTTCATAACAACTTTTTTGAAAAGAGAATGACTAAAAACACAAAGAAGAATAAAAAAGTTTGCTGAAAGTGGGAGTCAAACCAGCAATCCTTAGGATGTAAGTCCTGGGCTCTACCAATTCAGCAAACTACTGATTCACAAATTGCTACAAAATTATCATAAAGAAAGGCACCAGCCGACCCCTGTATTCAGCTATAGTTCGTTATCTCGAGATCACGAGATAATTATCCCGTTATCACGGGAAAACGGAGTAAAAAAAATATTTGAATCAATGGCCGTTTAGGGCTTCCGTAGTAATCAGTGGTGCCTGGTTCTAGAAACACTAATTTTCAGCAGGGTCATAAAAACAAAGAAAGCTTTTCATTGGACACTACATGATTTCAGCCCCACCAGTGCAGGATGATTCATCAAAATTTTAAAATAGTTTTCCAGGAAATCACGAATTTGTCATGGGAATGGGATATTTTATAATTGTATTTTTCTCTAAAAATGCACTGAGCAGACAACGCATCTTTGATACTCTTTGTCTTTAAGTAATCCAAAAGTAACTAAACGTAATCAGGTTACATTACTTTTATTTTTGGTACTTGGATTACATTACTGATTCCATTTTTTAACAAGTAATTGGTAATTGTACCGGATTACATTTTTAAAGTAACCCTCCCAACCCTGGTTGCAAATTGCAACCGGCGGCTCACAGTGCATTTACTTGACCCTGACAAACTATTTGTCAAGTGTACACCCAGCTGCACCCTCAGCACTGCCCTTGGTGTTAATTAAAATTATGACCATTTTAATGAAACCAAGTGACAGAATATGTTGTAGATTATACATCCTAATGATTTCAAATGTTTTGGCATTTGAAATAACCACTTAAATATTTTATATATATATATAATATTTATTATTTTTAACTGCAATTATTTTTTTTTAAATGCACAACAATCTTGGCACCATTATTATTGCAGGATGTCATGTGTGTTAGCATTATAGCTACAGCTCACAATTAACAACCTCTACCTTCCCATTTATATTGAGCTGTGTTGTTTCCCAGTTCAGGGGCTGAAAACTTGTGGCCCTAAAGGTCCATTCTCTGATCGATTCTCTGAAAGATCCAAACGGCCTCAGACTAAACCAGCTCCCCCTTTTCAAATGACAATATTGTTCATTGTTGATTTAGGTCTTTTTAGGGGTTTGAACTGCAGAATATCACCAGACTTTGACAAGCAGCATGGCTGTTAATAAAACAATAAAACCCTCTACTTTACGTACCTCTGCCACTTTTAAAGGCATAATCACCACCTCATTTATACACCTGTTACTGCTTCATGTGATGCTGAGACACCTGTCAATCCCGTTCAATCTTACTACATACGATTGAATGATTATACGATACTAGTTTTTAAAATGTGTGCTTCCTGGGAGAGGGGGGATTTTGCAGTGTTGAGTTATGACAAGCTGATCATCAAACCCAGAAATAGTTCCTAAACTATGCAAGTCGGGCTTTAGGACTAAGGCTGTTTCTCATCACTAATAATAACATTGTGCCCTTTAAATCTTCCAAATAAAGGCTTGGTAATTGCACATGTGAATATCTTTAGCATAAACAACAAGTTGCATTACTTGAACAATCTGGTGCTTGCTTATTCTATTCATATACTGGCTGTATCTGAGACTCATTTAGATCCATCTATTCAGAACTCTGACTTACGGGTTAATGGTTTCTCACACTTTAGGAGGGACAGAAATATACATGGTGGTGGGGTTTTGTACAAAACCATCTTCCAATTAAACTATGTTCTGATCTTATGCTTATTGATGTAGAAGCATTGTGGGTTCAGGTTCATTTACCCCACTTGAAAGTAAAAGTGGTGGCTGCTACAGACCTCCTGATACTGATGGTGACTATCTCACTCAATTATGTGAAGTAACTGATAGAGTCCCTGAAATAAGCAGTGAAATATATTTGCTTGGTGGTAAAACAGGCAAAACTTACCCTCGATCATTGTGGCACTAGAATGCATGTGACAAGTGAAGCTAAGTCTGAAGAATTATTTCAAGATCTTTGATGCAATCATCCTTCTCACTGTGTGGGTAAATGCATTCAGCAACAAAATATTTTTTGTTGCAATGGATAGCATTATCGGTGACTTGCAGGTTCCAGAGCACAGCAACCATATGTGAAACATTCGTACCCATCCTGAGGCTGACAGACCTGACTGAAGCGCTGATGAAGACAACACTGACACTGACAGCCCAAGTTAAATTTAAGACTTTTAAGACGTTTTTAATACCACCTAGGATGAAATTTAATACCAACTTCACTGCCGTTTAAGGGAAAATCTGTATTAATTTTAAGCCAGAGAAAATTATTTACGAAGTTACATGAATTTAATACATTTTAGTAAATTTTATTATATTATATATTATAAATTTTGTTATAATACATTCATATTTAACACACTATAGCTTGGGGTGTGTTTTTACTTTCATAAGATAAAATGAATCAAGGACGTCACTTTGTGTTGAAAAGTGGTGGGGACCTAAGGGTTCAGAGGGGTGTGACGATACACCTAGCTCACATGCACAATTCACAATATTGGGTTCTCGAGAATATATTAGATATATAATATTTTAACACTATTTGATGAAATACTCAATGCTGAAATATATTTAAATGGGGGTCTGGGGGTCCCCTAGAAAATTTGGAGCACTAAACACTTCCTGCATTCTGGAGAGATTTTCTGCAGCAATTTATGATTGAATTGTCTTTATTTAAATAAAGTGATTCAGATTTTTGTAGCTTCAACTTTTTTGAATAATGCACATTTGTTTCTTTTATCTTTAAATTGCATTGCATGTTTTCTTATTATGCAAATAAACCTTTCTCAAAGTATTTTCATTTGTTTTTTTAACATTTCTTGTTGCAAGCCATTTTCAGAACATATTTAACAAATGCTTTTTAAAAAAGTGATGGAGACATGTCCCCAGTATCCACAGTGTAAATGACACCTATGAAATGAATACAATATTTTGCACTAACTCTTAAGGGGTGAAATCAAAAATACAAACAAATTGTGTGGTATGAGTTACACTGTGGCTAGATAAGGTAAACTAATATAATATGCCAATTGCTTCAGTGACTATTCATCCTGTTCTGTTTTTCTAAAGCATCTAAAGTCTGCTTGAAATATAGTATTATATAGTATTGGCTTGAAGGCAATTCGCCCGCCAACTTGTACGTATCACTGGCTTTCTGAATTTCAGACACTTGCCCATTCTGACTCGTCGAGCTAACGTTAGTAGCACGTCAGAGACCTTTTCTTTTCTTTTCTAACAACTGACTGATTCGTGCAGAGCTGGATGCCAGAGCTGTTGCGCCGCGAACACACGCCACGGAGTATGTTATGAAGTCTCACACACACAAAGTATTCATTTATGACGTTAAGGCATTAATTAATTACTACAAAAAGACAAGAAAAAATTTAAGACCTTGGTAAACGAAATTTAATACTTTGGTAATGAAATTTAAGACTTTTAAGGCCTTATTTTTAGAATATGAAATTTAAGACTTTTTAAATACTTTTAAGACCCCGCAGGTATCCTGACTGACAAGACTGCTTTTCCATATTTTCTGTCATGCAGTATCTATGATGTTACAATGGTCATTTGCGTGCAGCACCATCTGCCTGGGATCTGCTACGCTTAGTCTGTCTATACCACTCAGAACAGGACACCGCGACAGTCTTTTGAAACTGTAAGTCGACCAGGCTCCCAACAACTGGAGCATCTGCAGCTTGTTTCAGATAGAGGCTGAAATGAGGCTCTGCATGAAGGGCCAGTATAAGGTAGAAATATTTTCTTTTAAACCTCGAATCATGCAAAGCTACCACATGAGTCACATAACTACAATATAGAGCTAGAAATGCAGTGTACTAGGTCACCTTTAAAGCCATATCTATAAGATGCAGTTGCAGATGTAGAGCACTTTTTAAATCAGTACACTAAAGTGCAAAGACAATAAAACACACATACAACAAATAATAAGAGCAAGAAAACACTTAAGAAATTAAAATACAGAAAAATGAATAAATAAATAAATTTGACTTAAATCAGGAAAGGCTCTCTAATGTTTATGATCCACTAGGGAAGCAGCAGATGGCAGTATTTGCTGGAGGAAAGTATTTTACATCCAATTTTTGGACATCACAGAGGCAGTCAGTAAGAGAAATTCCAGGGTCTGTGGATCTGACAGGCAAGTACATCTGTGTGTCATCAGCATAAACACAAAAAGAGACACCATGTTTCTGAATATTGTGTCCAAGAGGAAGCATTTAAAAGGAAATAAAATGGGTCCCAAGGCCGACTCCTGAGACCTCATTTGACCATAGCAAAGTAATTGTAAGATACCTTTTGTTGATGAAAGAGGGTTGAAATGTTGTAATGTTGTAATATGGTGTAATAGCCATAACAAGGCTTTGGAATAAGTTATAATTTAGCGTTGATTAATAGGTTTGAGTCGAAGATAGCTCCTACTCCACCTCCTCGTCAGAGTATGAATATGACTGGGGGAAGTGCATTCATTTAGACAAATTCTTCATGACCCTGCCAGGTGTCAGTAGGAGAAAACAGATCAAAATGATAATCTGATATTTATTTGTTTACTAGTACAGCTGTAGATGCAAGATGAAGTGCTCATTTTTATTAGGTTTTTGTGCACAGCTCCTCTTCTTTTTACTTTTGATTTGACTAATTTAAGTCGTTGGGTGACAGATACGGATAGTATGGGGTTTTGGGTGGGTAACTGCTGAAAAGGAAGAGCAGAGAACCGTGCAAGCCTGCAACTCAACTAATAAACATGCCTAGATTTCTAGAAATGAGAGCTGCTCCATGTCACACTCTGCCTGTCTGCCATGCGGTGTTTTGCACTTTTGTGTTTAGTCTTGTCATGTCTGTTACCCCAGTGATCCCTCTGCATGTCTGTCTCTGTTTTCCCCTCTGCTCTCTCTCTCTCTCTCTGCCTACCTGTGCCTCGTTAGCCTCATGTCTTTCACCTGTGTTGCTCCCGCTCTGTCTTGTCTTTGTTGGGTCATTGTTTATTGTCACCCAGTTTTACAGTGTGTTGCCTTCCTACTCGTCGCGTCTCCCTGTTTCCCTACTTATTTTGGATTCTGGTTTTCTCGTTTGGATTACTTTGTTTTTGGACTCTGTCATCAGCCACTCAGTTTGTAAGTGTGCTTGTTTGTTTATTAAAACCCCTTGAACTGTACCTCCTTTGCCTTGCGTCCTTCATTTGGGTCCTCCAACCTGCTCAACCCTGCCTTCACCACCAAACCGTGACAGAATGACCCGACCAAACATGGACCCAGCGGACATAGTTAAGTTGCCCAGCACTTGGGAGGAATTAGGGGTGCCCAAGGAGGAGCTAGCAGCAGAGGAGCCACAGTTTTTCAAACTGCTCTCAGTCATGTGGGGGACCGACCCCGAGATGGCTCTGCTCGTGGCCTCCTCCCGGTGGAGAAAGACTCTTGATTTAGAGACTGTGTCAAAACTCTGCTCTGCCACCCCCAGTATGAGATTGCTAAGCCTGCTAGCCTCAAACCCCAGCCTGCTTGTATGTATGTATGTATGTATGTATGTATTTTGTTATTTTAAAGATATCTAGATGTATCTAAGGTAGCTAGCCAATTGATTCTTAAACTGCAATTATTAAAAAAACAACAACCTTGGCACCATTCGATGCACGAACATGCAACATTATATTCCACTACAACAAGCATTGCCATGCATATATTTTTATTGTTGCCAATGACATTGGTGCATAGACCAAACACAGAGCTTTATATTGCCTTACTTAACATTATGACATAGCCTACGTTATTGCAGCATGTCGTGTCTTAGCATTATAGCTACAGCTCACGATTAAGAACTTGTACCTGCCCATTCATTCTGAGCTGAGTGGTTTCCCAGTCGAAAACATTTCCTCTGGTCACTCTCTTCCCTGAGAACATGTCTTGGATCGTGCTGTCTGAGAGGACAGAGTCCCACAAATTAACGTCATAGATCTCCCCAACAAAACTCTGCCTGGCATCAAAACCCCCCAGATAAGCATCCGGATCTTGTCCGAGGAGAACCTTGCCTCCGGAGCGGACAGTGTGACCTTTCTTGTAAATTTTGGTCAAGCTTTTCTTCCCGTCCATGAAGAGGGCAGTCGCACCTGAACTGGAGTCCCAGGTGACGCAGAGGTGGGTCTGCAGAGCACCGAGCTCAGGGACTTTGAAGAGAACCCCGTGTCCACTTCCACTCAGGTAGAGGGACAATCTAAACACACACATATAAAATTCATTTGTATGCATATTTCAAAACAGTTTCAGAGGGACACAACTTAAAAATACATCAGGGTTAAAAGACAAAGGAAATACAAAGCCAGGTTGGTGTCAGTGAAATGAGGTAAACCCACCCACCTGCACCTCATTCCCTCATCAGCCACTAAATGTATCGGTCCACTTCCTTTGTTAACTTGTCTGTTTGTTCAAGTTACTATCTTTACCATTGTTTTCAATTGTTGCTGGACATTCAAGATTCATGTAATATTCATACCTGCCTGTCTGGCAAAGAAAAGCATTAGAATAGCAGCAGTAGTTGTAGCAGTATTGTTAGTTTTGGCATCTGTTTATAGCAGTTAGTTTAGTTATATATTGTTAGTAGTAGCCTTTGTTGTAGAAACGGTAGTATAAGTAATATCTTAATATAATGGAATGTGATCAAAAAATATGATCATAAATCCTTAATACTATCTTAAATGCAGAATATCGGCATGTTGTTGGCTGTCAGAGTGTCTACCTGCCGTCCAGTTCACGCCACACATTCAGCTCATCCTCGTGCACAGTCCGGTACGCAAAGAGGATGACCTCGCGGCTTCCTCTGAGCTCTGTGGCCACATTCATGCACAGAGTGAAAGCCCTCATGTACAGGGATTTCTGGGGCACCATCTCAACATAATTGGTATTGGTCTCAGTCGGGAATACCAAGGTCTTAATGGCAACACTCCCTGAGAGACAAGAAACAGATCTTGTCAAGCAAAGGTACACAGCAGGCAACATCAGTATGTTTGTCTGAGTCCTAAACATTATGTAATAATAACAATAAGAGCTATTTCAAAGCAAATTTCATAAAAATACAAGAGTTCCTTTTGATCAAGAGCTTCCTGTTTGTATCCAAGATGACTGAGGTGAGCACACTGAGATATGTTCAGGAGTTACTACTTGACTTTAAAACAGCATTTTAACTGACAGAGACAAATTAACAGGGAAGCAGTGGGGTTTAAATACATCTAAAGACAAACATCAAACAATCCATCCATCCATCCATCCATCGTCAACCACTGCGTACAGGGTTGTGGGGGGCTGGAGCCAATCCCTGCTGACATTGGGTGAAAGGCGGGGTACACCCAGGTCGCCAGTCCATCGCAGATTTATCTAACAATTATTTTTATAATTGTTTTGTCTACAAACTGTCGTAAAAGCTGCATTTGCTATTTTCTAAGTTTCCAGGCCCCATGGTGATGTTTTAAAATGTCTTGTTTTTGCCCAACCAAAAGTCAAACAAAATCTTAAGATACTTTTAACCATTTTTTGCTCAAAAAATAACAAACCATAAAAATCGCTATAAACATAGGTGATCATCAACTCATTGATTAATCAACAAACCATTTTAGCTTTAGTTTATTTACCTTTAAATGTGCAGACTAATACCTTCAATTAAACATAAAGCATTATATTTAGACATCCACTGACACGAAGACTCAAAATAAAGGTATATAATTACTGTACCGGCCAACATTGTGGAGAAGGCACCGAGAAAAAGGATGGCTGAAAGTCCCATTTTGTCTCCGTAAACCTGCAGAAAATTAAACAAATTTACTTTTAAAATCTTTCCACACATTTCCATGGAGTTTTAACTTATACGCAGTGTCAGTGGTTTTTGTGTGTAGGAAGTTTTATATAAAGATATAAAAGTACAATGAAACTGTGTACATACCGTGCTGCTGCAAAGGTCCTGCTACAAACAGAACCTGAACAGGGTTTTTATGTTGTGATTCCACGAACTCCTCCCCAGTACAACACACGGACATGCAAATTACAGCCTCTATAATTCTTTGTATCTTATCTATTAGATTGAGATCAGATGAATCTGACTGTTTAGACAAGACTAGATCTTATCAATGTACACAAAAGGGCAGACAAACAGAACTAAATATAAAAAAGGAGTGGTGGACAGTAACAATATGTACTCAAGTACTGTACTTGACAATCCATTATGAAAATAATAATCATTAATTGTGGTCCGATACAGAAGTGTTCAAAGTGAGCTTCAGCTCAGGAACTGCAGGAGTACAATCCTGCTTTTACATTAATGCACGAATAATCATAATCCAATGATATAATATACAATAGCACAACAGTCACAGGGGACATTTTAATGTACTTTTACTTTTTAATACTTTAAGTACATGTTCCTCATCATACTTGCATACCTTTGCTTAAGTCACATTTTCAATGCAGTTCTCTCAGGAAAGGTTGAGCCCAGGACACAAACTGAGGACTGATCATCCTGCAGCAGGCCACTCTTGTGGACACCCAGTGATGCACTGGCACACTACTAATGATGCATCCCATGCTCAATTGACCAGAAATGTTACCCTGGCCAAGATTTATCTCCCACACAACTCGGAGAACCAGTCGAATGTCTACCACTCTCACTTAAGTAAAGGATCTGAATACTTAGTCCATCACAATAAAAAAGGAACGTCCAGGGATTATAAAGCGGGCATTTTCCAGAAACATGCAGCTGAATGAGCTAAAAAAGGACTGACAGGACAAGACTTTCAGCTCTGCACACGAACGTTTCAAAGAATGACACAGCTTTTATTTCTCCCTTAGGATTCATCATGAAGTTATGAACCACCACACCAGAAAGGCCAAACGTCACAGTCACAGAACACAACAGACCATGAATTCAACATGAAATTATTTATTTCATTATAAAAGTACATCACAGCTATAATACAATTTGCTAAAAATGTGTAATGTGATCCTGCTGGAACAGGATCCGGGACCACACGGATCACATATTTAAATCAAATATTGAAATAGGCACACTATTAAACTCCATTCCAAGGGAAAAGTTTAGTTTACTAAGTCACAGCTGTCTGACAGTGACCAGCCTTGACCTTTGAGTTCAGCCTTATCTCTTTTGGCAGGTATCCTTCTGTTCAGTTTTTCTGTCTTGTGGCCTCTCTTAGTTAGGTTGGTTACAGTTCCAAGGACCTTAAACTTCTTGATAATATTTGTGTTGTGACAGGAACATCCAACTGTCTGGATTTAGATTTGAAGATGCTTGTCTATTGTTTTCTTGCTGATCTCCTCAGACAGCTCCCTCCTTTGCTATCTCTGGTCCACCTTCAGTGTGGTGCACACGATGACTCCAAACAGCGCTGTGACCACTATTCTCCATTTAAATAGGCTGAATGAATGATTACAAGATTGGAGATGTGTGATGCTAATTAAAGAAACTAAATGGATGAAAAATCAACATAATCCAATTATTTACTTTAATTATGACTTCAACTAACGAGTCAGTTATCAAAATATCTGCCCAATAACTGACAAACCAATGCATGGATTTGTGTGGTCAGAATCAACTCTTGGCCAAACATCAGTGAAACAGAATCCATTTCACAACTCACAATAAGAGCAGTTTGACATAAATGACTCTTTCTTGCCCTTTCAGAATACATAATGTTCGAATCACTAACCATCAGCTCTCAAACTGGCTTTTTTTTGATATTTATAGTGACTTGACAGCCCAGTGATGAGCGCTGTTATCCTGGATTCATGTTTGCTGCTTGTGTGCATTTGACTTGAGACGCTGAAAGGAAATCTTTTGCTTCCCGTCAACCTGCCGCTCTAAATGTTGTCCACATATTTACATTTGGTGGGCGCTGATTTCAGACCCTGGTTCCAGCTTCACAACTGTGAAGATTTGCTGCTTTTCCTTTTTCAATTATTTCAATAATTGTAATGTATTGTTAATAGTGTTGAGGTTTGTACTGTTAGTTGGACTAAACAAGCACTGTGAAGGTGTCTCTTTGGGCTCTGGTTTACTGTGACGGCATTTCTGACTATTTTCAGAATTTGTACAAACAAAAACAACAGTAAAATCCTGCTTTTATAATCACAGACACAGAGGACATTTTTCTGCTTTTACTTTTAATAGTTTAAGTACATTTTCCCTCATTATACTTGCATACACTTACTTAAGTAACATTTTCAATGCAGTATTTTTAACAGATTATTTTTACAATTTGTTATTAGTACTTCTAGTAAAGGATCTGAACACTTTGTCAGCACAACATGCAGCTGATTGAGATGTACGTGAAAAAGCTGCAAAATGACTGACAGGACAAGACTTTCAACTCTGCACACAAAGGATGACACAGCTTTTATTTCTCCCTTAGTATTCATCATGAAGTTATGAAGGAAATATGAACCACCACACCATAAAGGCCAAACGTCACAGTAACAGAACACAATAGACCATGAAATTGACAGGTATATAAAATGATTTATTTCATTGTAAAAGTACATCATGGCAATAATCAAATTTGCTGCGTGAAATGTGATCCTGCTGGAACAGGATCCTGGACCGTACAGATTGTGACTGGCATGAATTTGATTCAAATATTCATTTATTCATTCATTCTGAGGAATGGAGCTGTTTAAAACAGTATAAACACAGCTGTCTGACACGACATACCTTGACCTTTGAGTTCAGCCTTATCTCCTTTGGCAGCTGTCCTTGCTTCTTTTTGTACTATCCTTCTGTTCAATTAAGGGGTTGATTTCCCTTTTGCGGCCTCTCCCAGTTAGGTTTGTTACAGTTCCACAGGCCCTAAACTTCTTGATAACATTTGCAACTGTTGTTACGGCTGCCGCCAGCACCCGCCTGTAATTAACCTGTTCTTGTGAGTATCTGTTATGCTGAGCAGGCTGCGCCAACATCACAGGAACAGGAACATCCAGCTGTTTGGTCTTGTAGCCTTTACCATCACCATGTTTGTCTATTGTTTTCTTTCTGATCTCCTCAGACAGCTCCCTCCTTTGCTGTCTCTGGTATATAGCCTTGCTCTTGAACGCACCTCTAGAGCATAAAATTAGCTCTACCCAGATAATCCCACTTATTAGCTGAGCTTATTTAAGGCAGCTGTGTTAGCATAGCTGCCTCTTTCCCTGCATGTTGGTTGCCACATGGAACCCTTTGTCACGTTTAGGTAGGCGATTGAGTTCAAAAACCTGTCTTATGTTTTCATTGTGTTTTTCAAATGACTGAGGTTGTATGTTTTGCAGCAGTCTGCTGCCCGTCTGCTCTGTTTTGGTTGATTCCAAGGTTCCCTGTTTGGAGTGGCGTGATGTTTTGTCCTTTATAGAGCACCTTGTGTTAAGGTATGAGAGCTTAATAAGCAACAAGGTGTGTGTGTGTGTGTGTGTGTGTGTGTGTGTGTGTGTGTGTGTGTGTGTGTGTGTGTGTGTGTGTGTGTGTGTGTGTGTGTGTGTGTGTGGATTTGTTCATTTTATATCAAATAAATTTGGACAACTCCAAAATCTTTCTCTCTCCCTGGGAGAAAGAAAAGGAGGGGTTGAGATATCAACTCAACAGACGACTGAAGAGACCCCAAAGGAAAAGGTGAAGGGTTCGCTTTCCCTATGTGGCGTTTCTGGGCAGTCTGATCGTAAAACTGGCCACCTCTGATGCCGCAGCGAGATAAGCCTCGGTGCCTGACTGTTAAAATGACAAAAACACTCACCAGAGATTAGCGTTCTCCTGAACAGCCTATCAAAACTCTTAAGAGAGGGCAGGAAACCCCAAACTGCTCCCCCCCGCACATGTAACCATGGCAACTGTCCTCCCTCTTTGTTTAATTACGTCACATCAAAGGATATTCTCCTTTTTACAGCCAGATGCAAATTTGAGAAACTCCAGGACACCAGGAGGACAGTCCTGAACTCGTTTGTGTAAACCAGAGTACTGTCTCCTCAAGACTCAAAAATTACCTTGTTTTATTAAATCTTTTAGTTAACTAGGTCTCCCCACTCCATTTTAGTAGTTATGTTATCATGTTGTTATTTGTTAAAAAGAATCTAAATAAGTTAATTTAGCAGTGTTTTAATTTTCAGCAAGGTCACCTGATTTTATTCATTTTATTTGTAACCAATGCTTTGTTCACAATACTTTCTGAAACTTCCTTTAGAAATGATAAAGATGATGATAAAGAAATGTCGTCCTATACTCGATTAATTTTCCAGCTCACATTTAAGGTTAAAAATGACTACATTCCCCAGCTCCTAAGAAGATTGTTTTAGGATTAATCAGAGCTTTCCTCATGTAACCCGATCTCCCCCAAAATAAGTATTACATGCCATCGTCTGAAATGCCATTTAATGTATTTACCTGTCCATAATCTAATGCCATTCGTGTATCTTGCTTATATTCTCTAAGAACATGTAGCAGCCAATATATCCAGAAAGCTAGTTAAGTTCTTCTCCTCTGATGATTCAATCTGAAATGCTAGCCTCAAAGTTGAACTACTGACAATTGTTTTCCTTTTTATCAAGTGCTTAAACTAAGAATGGTATAACCGTTTGACAATCAAGGTTTGATTGTGGGAAGATATTATATATATAATATAATAGATTTTTGATGAGACATATTAAAAGTTAAAAGACGAGCCCTCCCTCAGGGGAACAAAGGACTGCCCTCTGGGAACCACGCCCCACCAGACAAAAGCAGCGACCCAGTTTTCTCGCTCTCTTGTTGTCTTGCTTGTTCCTGGCTCTCCAACTGTGCTTTGGCACGCGCCCAGCGTGCTCCCTCTCCCGGCAACGCCCTAAGGGCTTTGACCCGGTGCAGCAAAGGGTAATCTGCTCTTCTGAGAGAAGCGACGTGCAGTAAGACCAAAACCCTGCATTCTGTGGTCAGTGATGTCCCATAGTTAATAGACATCACTGACTATCATTAGCTGCCGTATGAGTTAAATGCTCCCCACAATAGAACCCACATTCTCATTGTTTAGCCATTGTTTATTTCTTGGATATATATTTTTATCCGCATTTTTATAGTCACCTTTAATTAGTTAATAAATTCACTGTAATCAAAGGAGGTGTGTGTGTGTGTGTGTCCTGTCTCCAAGTCCCTGCCATGAGAATTTACCCCTTTTGATATGAGACTGACTGATTTTTTAAGATAATTGAGCGATTATTAACTAACTGATCACTAGTGAATAATTATTAAAACACTACCCAGAGGTCCGGAGACTCTGGGTTAATTAAAACTCTGGTGGTGCCCCGCGAAACGAGATATTTATGGATTAATTTTCACATAGTAGACATGCTACAGCAGTGTCTATCGATTGCAGTGGGCACATGCGCAATTGGGTTTGCTGATTTGCTGCTTCAGTGATGTACCAAAGGAATGAAAGAAAATGCTTACAACTGAGAAGCTGGAACAAGGAAGCGTTTCATATTTGTGGTTTAAAAATGACTTCAACTGACAAGTCAATAAATAACAGCCTAAGGTGTGTAATCGAGATGAAAATGACTGAATTTGAAGATGGGTGTGGTCCGACGCACGAGTCCTGAGTATTCATGCGTCGAAACATCATCGTGACTTTCAGCTGGTGTGATTTTGTCACAAGATTTCAGTCATGAAAAACATATGGAGAATGAGAGAAAGTAAAATGTTCTGGAAAAATCTTGTGTTGTCCTGAGAAATTTTAAACATTATGTTACGGTTGCTCGGTTACATTGCAGCAGCTGTGAACTCACCACCGAGTCACGTCCCTTGTAGTTCCACACAATTATGCACTCAACAGTGGTCAACTACTTTTTTTTTGGATTTTTATTACAGCACATGGGGAGTTTCACCTGATGAGTAAGTTAAACTCCATCGCCAAAATCAGCCAATGATGGCAAATTTTAAATGTAAAATAAAATTAAATGTCCAGTGTCCAACATTTAGGAGGATTGACAGACAGAAATGCAATATAAGATCCATAACTATGTTTAAGTGGTGTATAAAGACCTTACATAATTATTACCTTAGAATGAGACATTTCTAGCTGAAAAACTTAAATATTTTCCTCCGCTAACTTTCACCGTCACGTTCTGCTGCTCGCGCTCTCTCACGCAGAACCTTCAGGACTGCGGGAGTGCAGCGCCCGGACAGTCGGAGGTGTGCACATAACAGAGACCTGGTATTTGCCGCATTTCGCCGCTGCTGAATGAATGACCAGGCTACTAAAATTTCACTCGCTCATAAATATGACCGCAACATTGATTTTCACCGGGACACCGTGCAGCAACCCTCATCGGTGTTTTGGCTACCTGTGTGCAAAGGAGTGAGTGTGTGTGTGTGTGTGCCCGCGAAGGAGAGAGAGTGAGCAGCAGAACGGAGAAAGTTAGCGGAGGAAAATATTTAAGTTACTTAGTAAGTTGTCAGTCAGGCAGACATGTGCAGTGTAGGTCACAGTGTGTGCTGGAAAAGTGAAGGCGGTTAGTGTTACGCCCCTGTAAAAGGGGAAACAGAAAGTACAACACGGACACGATGTAGCCTCAGTCAAGTCCAATGTTGTAATGTATTTACCAAAAACATACCAAAATACTTTCACAGCATTTTAACAGTAGTGGCAAATAACAGTAAATTACATTTAGCTCTGTGAAGAAAAATGACACACATGACACAGCTAGCATACAGGCTACACTGGAGCAACACTTCACCTTTAGCCTGCTAATTGTGCATATATAAATCGCTACAGTCATTAATATTTACTCCCTGCATGTTCCTTACAGCATTAAACACATAAATAAATCATTCGAACAAACTACAACCCTCGTTCTTACCTGTAAAAGGGGAAATAGAAAGTACGACAGGGACACGATGTAGCCTCAATCAAGTCCAATGTTGTAATGGACGAACACGTTTTGTACACAGGTTGAACGAGGCATGAGCAATCGTGAACAGATCCTCCAATCACAAACTAGTCCTTAAATCTATACGTCAAAAAGAAAGTTAAACTTATGTAAACAATCAAACACTGCATATTGTTATTTAAGATGCATTTGCCCAAATTGATATAGAAGTTAAATAAAAAAAAAAGCATTTTAAACATAGATCGTCTTTTTATCCTATTAACCTTTTTAGCCTCTTTTACTCTTTTACTTTTTACAATAGATGACTGATCTACAGATCATTGTATTTTAACTTTGTCCTGTTTTATAAAGGAATGAATTATCAGTTTTTACTCAAACAGTGCAATGATTCAAAGCATTCTAATTTTCCCTTTTTATGGACATTTTTAAGTATCTTTTAACTCATATCAACCCAACTTATATCCTCCCATTCAATTTATTCAGTATAACACCTTTTTGATCATCCTTACGTGCTCACTTAATGTACTCAGCATTACATCATTTTCATCATCCTTACATAAGCGCTAGCTAACAGATCTCCGGTCTGTAAAGCGCGGTTTTGGCTGCAGTGTAACGTTAGCTAAATTGGAAACTTAGTAATGTTAATTAGTTGTGTGTCATTACTACCTCACTTGTTGAGGAATGAGAACAGCGGGTTCAAGCTAAACTGGTGTCCACACACACATATGTACACATACTGTACATCCTGATAGTTAAGTTAAATTATATTTGTGTCCAGAGGCCCAGAGGAAAAATCTTTTGCTCAGAATAGTCTTTTCTTTAACTCTTGAGAAAACACTAAAATCTCTATAGTATATCTTTTTGAGATCACTCCAATCTGAATTGTTGCTCCTAAAACCCCTTAGGAGAAAAGAATGAGATGAGGAGAGAGCGAGGTTTTGAGATTTAGGTAAGACAAATGGATACTGAATTGAGATTACAATAGGATAAATGAAAGTAACAGATGAGATCTCATCATTGGATCTTTTTCAGTGCTTATTGCTCCTAAAAAGCAGTTGGGAGCTCTGGGGAGATGTTCGTGAGCTTGATTTTATCACATTACTGTCTGTGCTTAGTGAACCATGCTGGAGGTTTGAACCCCGCTCCTGCTGTTGAAAGACTGACGACGTTGCTGCTGCGCCATCCAGATAAAAGTAACAATGAATGACTGACTTTCTTTAAATAGTGTACAATTTTCCTTTACTTAAAAGAGGAGAAAGAGCAAAGTTCTCAAAGTTCTACTCAAGTAAAAGGTATAAAAGTGAATGTACTTAAGTATCAAAAGTAAAAGTGCTCATTCTGTAGGACAGATACATGTTGTATCTCAGTTCTTGTGTGCATTCGGTCCTTAATGAATTAATCTGTAAACATCAGGTCAAAGTACTGGGTGTTCCAGTTATGCTGGCTGTGACTACCTTAACAAATTTGAAAGCATGACATTTGAAAGTGGATTATTTTCAATGTCAAAACTTATTTTATTTTTCTCAGTAACTTGTAACAGATAATTAACAATAAATACAAAAAGGATTTGAAATTAAGGGGGGTAAAAGTACAAACCCCATAAAAAGAGAATTCTCAGCCTCAACATTTGACGTAAGTAAAGTGCTTGAGTAAAATAACCCCTAAGTGGGTGAGAGCCCAAATGCAAGGCAGAGCAGATGCAGTTCAGGACATTTAATCCAAATGAGAACAGGTAACAGGCTTACACACAGTTGACTGGAAAGTCCAAATAGGCAGGCAGGCAGGCAGAACACTTCTCCCAACAAACATGACTGAGGGTGAACAGAACACTACAATGGAAAGGGAATGAACAGAAACACCAAACATTTATACATGGGGACTAACCAGCAGGGCGGGAGCAACACAGGTGACTGGGATCAGGGCTAACAAGGCAGGCAGAGAGTATGGAAAACAGAGAGACACTTACAGATGCAAAACACCATATATTAATAACAAGGACCACAGGCTGAAGCAAAGATAAAACAGAACTCAGATTAGACATGGGCAAAATAACACATAAGAACACAGACCAGAAGTAAACACTAAGATATGAAATGAGGCACAAAACTAGGAGCTAAGACACGGGGCTGAGATGCAGGGAACAATCTATAATACATGACAGACAGGTACAAAGAGAGCTAAACAGAACCAGTAAATGAACAAGGGAATACACAAAACTAAACAGAGAACACAAGACCAGGAACCGAACCTCAAACAGGAAACACCTGACTAACAGAATGAAGTAGGGAACAGAGACGGAACCAACTGGAAAACAGGACACCACAAAACACAGACATAAACTAGGTTACTGGACATCTATAAGAAAGATACAGAACTGATCAAAATATCCAAATACCAACAGAGAGCTAAACTTAAAAATAGCCGACAGGCAGAACGTGACATCACTAAGACAAAACTCAGAAATATCTTGGAGCTTTTTTTCTGATCCACATTCTGGAGGCTGAAATTACACCTATTTAAGATACTGTAGAGATCTCATGTTTTGATCAGAGTAAGAGAGAGATGAGTTTTTGCTCCTGAGGCCAATATGAGAAAACTGAGACATATTTGAGAAGAATCATGAGATCCCAGGAGTCATAGCTGAGTTTTCTGTGAGCTCTTTCTCTGATCTCATGGTCCAATGTTAATAGACTTAAATTAGACTTATTTAAGATGAGTTAGAGATCTCTTGTTTTGATCAGAGTCAGACATAAATGAGATTTTATATGGTTGTTTCTCCTGAGATGAATTTGAGAATTGGGAGAAAAGGTCTTTAGTCTCACCTTGGTATTAAAAGCAGCTCATTTTTGTCTAGGAGAAAAGAATGAAACAACTATGAGATCTCATCTTGGATTTTGCTTTCCTATGGGGGAGTCTGACAACTGGTTGTTAAAGGAAGGACACTTGTGACGACTGAAAGAGTTGAGGCTACTAAAGTAAATCAGGGATGTAAACTAGTCCTTTTAAGCAATTGAGGAGACATTTATTTTGGATTTCAACGCGCAAACGAAATGCTTAGTAATTACCCAGAAATTACACTGGAAAAAAAAGATGCATCAAGATGGATCGCTGCCCACTGAATTGTAATCAAATCGAGGTGCCGTGAGGTGCCAAGAGATTCTCATCACTACTGCCCAAACAGTAATTATGTTGTGTTTTTGTGCTAAACTGCAAAACTTAAAGTGAAGAAACATAAATAAAAGTTGTTTTACTGTGCAAAATGTGAGTCACTTTACTTAAAGCAAACAATGACGTGTTATAAGGTCTTATAATTAGTTCATATGGTATTATGTCCACCTGTAATATATTATACAGGGATAGATATTTTAACACTTTACTTAAAGCAAACAAAGACATGCTATATAACTTTAAACATTACTATAAACTATTATTCCATTTATATCACTAATTCTAAATGGTGACTAAAGTGTATTCATAACGAGGCAGAGTCGGTGGTTATAATGTGTTATGGAACATGGTCAGAGATTCTTGCCGCACATTGATATAAACTGGTATCACTATTAGTTATAAAACATTAAATCAAAAGGTCATAATACATTATGAACTTTGCTATAGTGCATGTTTGTAAGTGATTATAACAGTTGTTATAATGTCTTATGGACGTATTATATATATATATATATATATATATATATATATATATATATATAGTAATGACCTTCATAGAAAGTGTTACCACTTTATGATTTTAGTTAATTTTAAAATGCAAATGCTTTTGACATGGCTGGATTAACCTGCCAGGGAGCCCCAGAGCAAAGGTGAGGTGCTGGAAGTCTTTCAATCAACCCCATTTCTTTCACTATCTGTGCAGTCTTCTCTGTGCTTGAAAGCTCCAGATCAGGTACTAATGCAACCAAAGTTTGACATTCCCCCCCCCCCGGCGATCCTGTACCCAGGAGTAAGTAGTTAATGACTGAGTGAGAGAGAAATATTCCACCATAACAAGCTTTGCCAGGATAGATTTTTATTAATGCCATTGACATTGGTGCACAGACCTGCATTTTGATCAACAAATGACATTGTGACGTAACCTACATTATTGCAGCATGCCGTGTTATGTGAGTTAGCATTTTAGCTACAGCTCACGATTAACAACCTCAACCCCATAAATTTTTGAGCTGTGTGGTTTCCCAGTCAATGACATTTCCTCTTGTCACTCTCTTCCCTGAGAACATGTCTTGGATCGTGCTGTCTGAGAGGACAGAGTCCCACAAATTAACATCATAGATCTCCCCAACAAAACTCTGTTTGATGTCAAAAGCACCCTGATAAGAATCTGGATCTTGTCCGAGGAGAACCCTGCCTCCGGGGCGGACAGAGTGACCTTTCCTGTAAATTTTGGTCAAGCTTTTCCTCCCGTTCATGAAGAAGGTAGTCGCACCTGAACTGGAGTCCCAGGTGACGCAGAGGTGGGTCTGCAGGGCGCCGAGCTCAGGGACTTTGAAGAAAACAGCATCTCCAGTCAGGTAGAGGGACAATCTAAACACACACATATATAATTAATGTGTATGCATCTTTCAAAACGGTTTCAAAGAGTTAAACTAAACAACATAAAAATATATCAGGGTTAAAAGCCAAAAGAAATATGGAGCCAGGAAGTTGTCAGTGAAATGAGGTCAACACTAACGTGAGCTTACCCGCCCACATCATTCCATCATCAGCCACTCTCTACGTAACAGTCTACTTCTTTTGTTATCTTGTCTGTTTGTCCAAGTTATTGTCTTTACCAGTTGCAGCAGTGTGGCTGTCTTCAACTTCACAAAAAAACCCATTATTTAAGTAGAAGGAATCCTGAAATCCTCACAGACGTTGGCAACGCCGACTACTCCGACAATGACCTCACAGCAGTGACGGTTCCTCAGAATACATGAACAGTTTTCAGTTGTTGCTGGACATTCAATATTCATGTTCTTGCCAGCTGATCATTTATCAATTGCCAATAATGACACGTTGTACATTCACAACTAATCATGTTTAACGTTTTACATTCCTTGTATCAGAGGGAATATTTAGCAAAACGCATATTTGCCAAAACTAACACAGGTTAAAAACTGACCTTGCGAGGATGGTTAGGTACCAACAGTTCACCTGTTTCTTTATTATTTGTAGTAGTAGTAAGATTATTGTTGTTTGTAGTAGTGCAGAATATTGTAATGAGTTTTATCAGTAGTATTGCTTGTAGTAGGTTTGTTTTTCAGTAGTGGTGGTGGTTTTGTAGCTGTTCGTAGTATCATTCACATCAGTGCTAATGTTTGTACTAGTAGAAGTAGTAATATCAGATATATTGGTAGAAACACAATACTAGTGTGGTTAGGAGTACAAGTATTTGTAGCAGCAGTAGTTGTCATAGGATTATTGTTAGTAGAAGTATAGCAGAAAATTGCTATTCGTATTGCTTGTAGAGTAAAGCTGATGATACACGGGGCAACTTTTTGAGCAATGTTGCTGGACAATCTTGCTAGTGGCAAGTCCGACTATGTTTTGAACGGATAGTGGCGGTGCGGGGCGGGTGGCGGAGTGGTGGGGGAAGGGGATTACGGTAGTAATTCTTACTCATTACCATTGATGGCAACGTTGCCCTGCACGATTGCTCTAAAAGTTGCTCTGTGTATCATCAGCTTTAGCCTTTGTAGTAGTAGACAAGACAAGGCAGTTTTATCTGCAGTGTACAGCACATTTCAACCACAAATTTAATTCAAAGTGCTTTGCAGCATTAGAAAGCATTAGAATGAGAGTAGTTGTTGTAGTATTGTTAGTAGTAGTAATCTATTTGTAGCAGTAATCTTATTATTGTTAGTAGTAGTGGTGGTAAGATGTTATTTGCTAGTAGTACTAGTAGTAGTGGTATTGTTAGTAGTAGCCTGATGTTTGTGGCAGTAGTAGTGGTGTTTGTAGAGGTACTGCAGTCATTGTAGTAACGTTTGTCTGTAGTAGAAGTGATTGTCTGAGATATATTTTTGTCATGAAAATGGGGACATTTAATGGATTATCTTATCTAAATCCTTAATTTTATCTTAAATTTAGTTTGCTGTTGGCTGTCAGAGTGTCTACCTGCCGTCCAGTTCACGCCACACATTCAGCTCATCATCGTACACAGTCCGGTAAGCAAAGAGGATGAACTCGCGCTGTCCGCTGAGCTCTGTGGCCACATTCATGCACAGAGTGAAAGCCCTCAGTTCCAGGGGTTTCTGGGGCACGAAATATTACTACTTGAGATTAAAACTACAGCATGTTCACTGAAACAATATGCGTAATCCAGAACAGGGTAGTAGAAAGCAAAATGTCTTGTGTGTTTGGATTTTCTGTTGTTTCTATTTCAGCTAATTTCCTATTTCATCCCTATTAATATATTTATATATAATAAATATATTATATTGTTATTTGACTTGAGACACTGAAAGGAAATCTCTTTCCCCGGTCAACCTGCTGCCCTAAATTTTGTGCATCCACTTTTCTAACTGCATTTATTGCACCCCTTCTCCTCTGTATACATATTCCTCTATTTAAATTTAATGTTTTTTAATCACATGCCTCTGGTGCTGCACAGAATCCATTCCATTTCACACAGTTAGTGTAACAAATTAGTGTTATTCATATAGTGTACCATATGTAGTGGTGTTTAAATGCACCTAAAATCAGTAAAATAGATGCAAGAATGTCTTTTCAATATACAGTAAATTGATCGAACAATACATTTTTGTCAGACCAAAGGTCAAACAAAATCTAAAGATACTTTGAAACATTTTTTGTTTGAAAACTGACAAACCATTAACCTGTTGCACCTTTTTCCAGAAAAAAACCCGCCTAAAATAACATACCCAAAATAAAGCAGGAATAACTCTTTCTGGTCTCCTTTGAAAAGTCTGAAGCTAAGGAACATAAATCCATTGTATATTAATATATTTATTTTACTATTACAGACTACATGGAGGGTCGCCTGGTAAAAAAAGCTATATTTCAATGCAATAAACCATCAAAACCATCATAAGGAAGCTTATAATGCTACTGAATATCTTGTAATACACTTAGAATGCAATTGTAACTGTAAATCTGATGAAAATAAACTAAAATACAACATATTGTTATCATACAACATTTTCAAAATATACCAGGCGAATGTCCATATTTTGGCAATATTTAAGCTGATGACACACGTGGCAACTTTTTGAGCATTGTTGCTGGTGTCAAGTCCGACTATGTTTTGAACGGATAGCGGCGGTGCGGGGAGGGTGGCAGAGTGGCAGGCGAAGGGGATTATGGTAGTAATCTTTACTCATTACCGTTGACAGCAACATTGCCCTGCACCGTTGCTCTTAAAGTTGCTCCCTGTATATGTTAATCTATTAGTCTAATGTTAATCTTTAAAACACTTTTTTCTGTCCATACAACCAAATTCCAAATGGCAAAACATTGAAATATTGATAAAAACAGTGAGTATTCATCAACATTCCTGTCACCAAAAGCACACCCATGCTTTACATGCCTGTAGATTGAGAACGGAACATCCCACAGTGATGGGGGGGTGGACAATTTCTATCAGTAATTTCGCCCACAGCACCGTTGCCACCAGTATCAAATAATCATTTCAGTTTTTTGTTTATTTACCTTTAAATGTGCAGACTAATGCCTTCAATTAATAATAAATAAAAAATGTGTCCAGTAACATGCATATGAAAGCTCAAAGTAAAGTTACCAGACAACACTGTGGAGATGGCACAGAGAAAAAGGATTGCTGAAAGTCCCATTTTGTCTTCGTAGACCTGCAGAAAATTAAACAAATTACTTTAAAACTCTTCCCACACATTTTCATGCCATTTTAAGGTATGTAGTTTTTGTGTGTAGGAAGGGTTGGATAAAGACATAAAAGTACAATAAATATGTGTACATACCGTGCTGCTGCAAAGGTCCTGCTACAAACAGAACCTGAACAGGGGTTTTTATGTTGTGATTCCATAAACTCCTCCTCATTAAAACACACGGATGTGCAAATAACAGCCTCTGTAATGTTTTATTCTCCATTAGCTCAGATGATTCTGACTGTTTAGACAAGACTAGATCTTATCAATATACACATCAACGCAGACAAACAGGAATAAAGGCAAATATAAAAAAGGAGTGGTAGACAGTAATTACATTTAAGTACATTTTTCTCAAGTACTGTACAGGATCCAGGCACAATGGGACTGACATATATGTGATCCAAATATTCAAATTGGTGCACTAATAAGCTCCATTCCAAGGAATGAGTTTGGTTTACTAAGTCACAGTTGTCTGACACTGAGCAGCGTACCTTGACCATTGGCGTTAGCCTGATCTGTTTTGACAGGTATCCTTTTTTATTTTGGCACTATCCTTCTGTGTAATTATGTGATCTCCAAGGGAGGTTGGTTACAGTTCCATGGAACTTTAACTTTGTGATAATATTTGCAACTGTTCCAACATCCTGCTGTTTCCATCGTTTGCTGTCTCTGGTCCACCATGTGTGTGGTGCACACAATGATACCAAACATTGCTGTGACCAAACTTCTCCATTTACATAGACTGAATGATTGATTACAAGACTGGAGACGTGTGATGCTAATTTAGGAAACCAATGAGGTTGAAAAATTAGGATAATCCAATTATTTAATATCTTTCTAAGGGGTAACAACAAATGTGTCCCGGCCACCTTAGGAAGAGCAATAATTATCTCTTTTCACAGCTTCTTTGCTTCATTCTGTGACATAAAGGCATGAAAAAAAAAATTCAACAGTCCAATCCCGTGCAGACACTGTGGACAGAGGACAAACTACTTTTTATTCGATTTGGTGGGTAAAAGGTTTTTGTGATAATTTGTGCAATGTTTGTACCACGTCGGCAGTTTTACCAGAAACTGCCCATTCCATGAAACAGCAGCTCTTATTAGTATGATGGAGCCTGATGGGAGCTGAGTTCGGGGACTCGACACGCAACCACTGATGACCAACATAAGTATTTAGAGTGTTTCTACAGTGTGGTATTAGTATTTTTGCTTAAGTAAAAGATCTGAATGTTTTGTCCATCACTGTAAAAAAAGTAAAGTCCAAAAGCTTTTCAGGGCATTTTCCAGCGACATGCAGCTGAATGAGATGTTTACGTGAAAAAGCTCAAAATGACTGACAGGACAAGACTTTCAACTCTGCACACGAACGTTTCAAAGGGCGACACAGCTTTTTTATTCTTCCTTAGGATTCATCATGAAGTTATGAAGGAAATATGAACCGCGACAATATAAAGGCCAAACATTACAGTAACAGAACACAACAGACCATGAATTCAACATGAAAGGATTTATTTCATTATAAAAGTACATAACGGCAATAATCTAATTTGCTGAGGGTAATCCTGCTGGAACAGGACCCAGGTTGGGACTGTTTTGTTTCAAATTGGTGCACTAGTAAGCTCCATTCTAAGGAATGAGTTTGGTTTACTAAGTCACAGTTTTCTGACACTGAGCAGCGTACCTTGACCATAGGCGTTAGCCTGATCTGTTTTGACAGGTATCCTTTTTTATTTGGCACTATCCTTCTGTGTAATTATGTGGTCTCCAAGGGAGGTTGGTTACAGTTCCATGGAACTTTAACTTTGTGATAATATTTACAACTGTTCCAACATCCTGCTGTTTCCATCGTTTGCTGTCTCTGGTCCACCATGTGTGTGGTGCACACAATGATACCAAACATTGCTGTGACCAGAATTCCCCTAAATAGGCTGACTGATTGATTACAAGACTGGAGACGCCTTATACTAATTCAAGAGACAAATGAGGTTGAAAAATCACTAAAATTCAAATTATGTAATATCTTTTCTAAGGGTACCAACAAATGTGTCCCGGCTACCTTAGGATGAGCATTAATTATCTCTCTTCACCGCTTCTTTGCTTCATTCTGTGACATACCAAAGACATGCTGAAAAATTCAACAGTCCAATCACATGCAGACACTATGGACAGAGGACAAACTACATTTTATTTTATTTGGTGGGTAAAAGTTTTTTGTGATAATTTGGGAAATGTTTGTACTTGATTGGGCTATTTGTGTCAGTCAAATCAGGTCAGCTAAGCAAAAAACTCTAAACTTGTTTCCCAGTTCAGGGGTCGAAAAATTTGACAGGATGTGTGACTGTTTTGTTTCAAAAGGTGCATTCTCTGAACGATCCAAACGGCGTCAGACTAAACCGGCTCCCCCATTTCAAATGACAATACTATTCATTGTTGATTTAGGTATTTTCAAGGGATTTGAACAGCAGAATATCACCACACTTTAACAAGCAGCATGGCTGTTACAAAACACAATAAAACCCTCTACTTTATGTAACTCTGCCACTTTTAAAGGGATAATCAACACCTCATTTAGACACCTGTTACTGCTTCATGTGAAGCTGAGACACCTGTCAATCCTGTTCAATCTTACTACATACGATTAAATGATTGTAGGATACTATTAGTTTTTAAAATGTGTGCTGCCTGGGAGAGGGGTGATTTTGCATTGTTGAGTTATGACAAGTTGATCATCAAACCCAGAAAAAGTTCCTAAACTATGCAAGTCGGACTTTAGGACTAAGGCTGCTTCTAATCACTAATAATAACATTGTGCCCTTTAAATCTTCCAAATAAAGGCTTGGTCACAGCCAGATGGCTTTCTTCAGTGCACTGAGGTATTTAGCAACTCTATTTGAAGACAATACTACCAGCCATGTCTTCCTTCTTTTTCGTGTGGACGCTCTGACAGAGTTTTCATTTAGCGACCTACATGGACACAGAACTGCGAGAAAGTGAGCTGTTATTTGTGAGAACCACATGGTCAGCTAGCCGAAGCTAAATCTGGAGTGCACTCCTATTTGAGTATTTACGGTAAAGGCTCCCACACGGAGCAGCTCTTTGCTCTGCTGTTTCAACAAAAACGCCATTCAGGGTGAAAATTCAACCGTGGTGTTGTGTCGGGAGATGCAGTGACTTAACCAGCGGTGAGTAAGAAATATTATGAATGGATCCGGACCCAGCCGCCGTCCTCTCTGGACCACTGACCTATAGCCCATTTATTATTGCAAATTACTACATCGTGACGGAGCTTTTCTTTTTTTAACTCACACAGCTTTTCTAGCATTTACTATACTGGTTTAGCGGCGCAGGAAACTCACAGACCACTCGCATGTGCTCCAATGGTCTCAAGTGATGCTGCTCAGCCAATCAAATCTGTGCTATCTGGTAAGCATTGCGAGTCAGTAGCTGTGAGAGTGAGATAGAGTCATTTTTGGAAACACACAGGGAGAGAGGAGGCGAAAGAGAAAAGAGATTTCACATGGCTTTTAATCAAGAATGTACAGATTCTTACATTTACATTCTTCTCACGGGCAGTTCAAAAGTAGAATATCTCATATAGCTCCAATGCTAGCTGGCAGGACAAGCTAGAGCTTGTAGAACTTGCTAGAGTTTCTCACTGAACAAGAGAAAGTAGGAAAGTGGTAGCTCTATAAGAGGGAATGAAAGAGAAGAGAAGGCATTACAACTGTTCATTTGTTAAGATGTGATGAGTGTTTTATATAAAATTGGTTAAGACAGCACTTCATCACTTCAAGCTAAACTTTTTATTTCATTTTTTCTGAAACTAAGCACTTTATTTTAGTTTACTTAAATTTAGAATTTATTACTAGAGCAGTTATTATTTATTATCCCTCCAGTTTGATGTGAAAACTGAATATTGTTGAAATATTGTCAGTTGTTGACTAAAAACACATGTTGATACAACTATATGTTATGGCACTGAATGATAAAGCAAGTTAGTCATTTTGATGTTCCAGGCCTTTACTTTGGGAAATTTTCTCTAACTGGACCTCTGTCAATTCTAATTGAATAACCCTGTTGTGATGTGGACAGAGTGACCCAAACGCAACGCTCAGGAAGAACAGTTTTATTACAGGGAAAGAGGGGTTGAGGGAGTGTAGGTGAGGAAGAAGCAGATGCCGGGGAAACACGGGCACGGGGAACCGAGGAGACTGAGACAAGGGCCGGGGGGCACTGGGGACCGAGGAAGACAGGAGGCACGGGAGAACTGACCGGGGAGGTTGGGGAGGAATGTGGTGGCAGGCTGGTTGGCTGGGCACGGGAAAGAGTTGGGAGGACACCGTGGAGGAGGTCCGTGGGGAGAGGGCAGGGGGCGAGCCCAGCTGACTTGACGGGACGAGGGTGAGTGAAACAGGTCTGGAGCAACGACAATCAAGCCAAGATGGTGTGTGAGAACCGGGGTTGATATACATACTCAGAGGTTGATTGCTGGCATGTGTGGCAGGCAGAGGAGGTGGCTGACGAGGTGCAGGTGCGGGTTGGGCTCAGGAGGAGGGAGAGCACCACAGGGAGAAAGGAGGAGACACAAACAGGCAGGCCAAAACACCAGGGGAAAACAGGATCACAAGCAAAAAAGGAGAAATAAACAGGACACTCACCGTCAGCTGGGCTGCCACCACAACAGGGCCCCTCCTCAACGGCCGCCTCCAGGAGGGCCTTCCAGTAGGAAGCAGACGTCCGTCAGGGGGGGTCACACTAGGGTTCACAGAGACCTGAGCGGGACAGGGCTCGGAGAAATTCAGGCAAATGGGCAGGCAGAACAGAGGGAACAGGGCCAGACAGGGTGCCTGAGGGCAGAGTAGTGGGACCAGGGAGTTCAGGGGGACGGCCCGAGGGCATGAGGCCGGCGGAGAAGACGTAACCTCTCCAGGTCGGGCTAAGGGGGACGAGGGCGAGACCTCCCCGGAGGCAGGGGCAAGACCTCACCGGAGGCTGGGCTGGGGACCAACGGGGAAGGTGGAGTCCCTCTGGAGGCCAGGGACGAGGGCGAGACCTCCCCAAAGGCAGGGGGCGAGGGCGAGACCTCTCCGGAGGCTGGGGATTAGGTGAGACCTCTCCAGAGGCCGGGGATTAGGGCTGAAGGCCGACAGCGAGACAGCAGTAGGGGGAATCTGGGACGGTCTGCTGGGCTGAGGGCCGGCGCCGAAGCGGGAGCAGGGGGAACCAGAGACGGGGTTGCAGGGTTGGGGGCCGTGGACAGGGAACAAGGAGGTGGCGTGGTCTGGGCGTTTTATAGCGGCTGGGCGACGGCCTTGGTACGAGGAGCAGGGGTCGGCTGGACCACCGGCAGAGTTGAAGCCGGTCGATCCACCAACAGGGCACGAGGAGCAGGGGTTGGCCGGACCACCGGCGGAGTTAAAGCCGGTCGATCCACCAACAGGGCACGAGGAGCGGGAGTAGACCGGACCACCGACGGAGCTGGTGTCGATTGGTCCTCCGACAAAGGACGGGGGGCAGAAGTCGGCCGGACCACCGACGGAGTGAGTGTCGGTAAGTCCCCCGACGGGGCATGAGGAGCAGGCTGAGGGCTAGCGGCGCTAGCAGGCCGGGGAACAGGAGGATCAGATTGGGGACTAGCGGCGCTAGCAGGCCGGGGATCAGAAGACAGGTTGGGGGCTAGCGGCTCTAACGGACTTGGGAACAGGCTGAACAGGCCAGGGATCTGGAGAACCTACAGGAGCAGGTGGAAAGGCGCTGGCTAAACATCTGAATACCGTTCCCTACCCGAGGAGCAGACTTGTGGAGGAAGCAGTGAGCCCATGGCGGTAGAGAGTCCCTCAGCCACAGCTTGGCAGCGACTGTGCCCTGAGCCAGTGATCCAAAAACCTCCTGCTCATAGTCATCAACGGCTTCCTTCCAAAAGACCTTCAGTTCGATCAATCAACCTCCAGTTCACACAGATCACGTGAAATGTCTGCAGGGTCCATTACTGGTCTCGTCCTACCATCACAGGGTTCACACCTGGCAGGGGACGCAAAGACGTGCTGGGGGACTCCTTTATAGGTGGAGGGCTAAGGCGTGGAGGAAGCTGGCGCCCGGGGGGGGGGGCAAAATATAATTTAACTACTGTCTACATTACATCAAAATCCATATCTCAAAAATTAAATATTAGAGTAAAGAATTAAATGTCAACCTGAGAAGAGCCTTTTATCTCTCAGTCTGGTTCAGTACACACAAGCACAATCATGGGAAAGATTTCAAAATTGACAGTTGTCCAGAGACAATCATTGACACCCTCCACAAGGAGTGTAAGCCACAGAAGGTCACTCACTGCTGAAAGGGCTGGCTGTTCACAGAGTCTGGATCAAAGCATATTCATGGAAAGTTGACTGGAAGGTTAAAGTGTGGTAGGAAAAGGTGCACAGGCAACAGGGAGGACTGCAGCCTTGAGACTTTGTCTCTTTGACTGGGGGACTGAGGATGGAGTCAGTGCATCAAGAGCCACCAGACACAGATGGGTCCAGGAAATGAGCTGCAAGTGTCACATTCCTACGGTCAAGCCACTCCTGAACCAGAGACAACGTCAGAAGTTTCTTTCTTTCTTTCTGGTCTAAGGAAAAAATAACTGGTACGTTGCTCAGTGGCCCAAAGTCCTCTTTTCAGATGAAAGTAAATTTTCCATTTCATTTAGAAATCAAGGTCCCAAAGTTTAGAGGATGAGTGGAGAGGCAAAGAATCCAATTTGCTTGAGTCCAGAATGAAGTTCCCACAGTCTGTGAGGACTTGAG
>NW_024040041.1:30184479-30214920 GCF_014851395.1 Micropterus salmoides | reverse complement strand
TAGCTAGCTAGTTAGTTAAATACAATAATGTCACCATGCAAGTTGAAAGTATGACTGGAATCTGTCTGAAAACCCAACAAACGTGGACGCCTCATGTTAACCAGAGTTTGTTCTTCAAGATAATTAAAATAAATTTTATAGATATAGTTCTATTCTATATAATGCTCACATCAACTCGACAATCATAAAACTCTCTTTTTCTGATGACATGAATGCTCGCGAGTTGCAAACACTTTGCAAATAAATCAAATGTGGAGGTAGTCGATGTTTATTATATGCATACATGCATTCACGTTTGCTTGAATCTGGTTCTTTGACTCTGCCCCCTCAGGTCTGAGGATCCATTAGTAACGTTTTCAGGCTCTAGAGTACCTGCCTTCTGAAACAAATGAATACAGAAACTATGTGGCCTAGTAGCTGATTATTCAACAGATTGTAATTACAGCTTTGAGTGTGAGCTGCCAACACTCAACAGAAATAGATCCCATTGCTGAGAACTCTCACAGTAAACATGGAGAAAAACCGGGATTGAGCTCAGTGTAATCTGCGATTTCTGAGAAATGTGCAAGATATGAATCTCATTCATAAAATAGGTCAATGGTATAAGTCTGTAAAGATTAGCAAAAAAAGATGCTCAATATGTTTTTTTTTCTTTATTTCTCCTACATTTTGCTATTCCAGTAAAGACTGACCAAATTATATTAAACTGGTCTCCATCCCATCCTGGTATCTTAACAGCCAGAGGAACTCTTAGTACCGTATTTATCGTTCTTGAGCTTTTTTCACCAGCGTGGAGATGTGAGATGACCATCTCTGTGATACTGATTCCCAGGAACCTGAAACCGTTCACCTGCTCCACCTCAGCTCCACTGATGTAGACAGGAGTGTGTGTCTTTATCTCCTTTTCCTGATATCAACGATCAGTCCCTTAGTTTTGCTGACGTTGAGCAGTAGGGTCTTCTCCGTGCACCACTCTGCAAGATTACTTTCCTCCAAATCTAAAATGTAATCATTAATTGAAATCCAGCCGATGACGGAGTTCTCTCCATGTCGGAGGATGCAGTCGTGGGTGTACAGATGTGAAATAACACCAATACTTTCACACAATTAAATGCGCCATAACATTTTTTTAGTAAACAACGTCATCACTCACAAGTTTGTAATGTAATACTTGTATTACATGCTGGGGCGCTTTTGTATTAAAGTTGCGGCCTTATACACATTTAAGTTATTCTGAGAATTTGCAAACTAAAGAAAAAAAATCTTCCTTTGGAGCCCAAACATTGACTCTTTGCCTCCAGCAGAACATAATTTCTTTATGTATTCAACCTTGTAAAAGCCAGAAATCAAAAAATGGGTCTAATTTATGAATGTTTAATAATTTTTCTATTTAATATGTTCATGAAAACAAACTATGAGAAAATATTTAAATAATTTTGTGACAAATTTATTAACATATTTAAAGTGAGTACAGGACGACTTCACTCTGTGGCCCTCAGCCACAAGCAACACTGTGCTTTCCACTATAGAGCACACTAAGCTCCGCTTGCTATCTGCAAGATTAATTAACTCAGGTGCGGCAAAACACTGCAGCAGCAAAGCTCCTGACCTAAATACACATACACACCGTTTAGTTTTTGTACCAAGGTAGACATTATTAAGATGCAAAACAAATGTAAAATGTATAATTAATCTGATCTAACTGTAACTGCCACAAGTATGGTGATTTATTCTTTGCAGTTCTTCCTGAGTGTTCATATTTTGTTATCAATTTAGTTGTGTAATTAATTTCCCATTCAGCTGTAAAAGTTATAGTCTTAACTTTGTTATATAGGTGATGTGGTATCACATAGACTCTGTATTTATGTCCCTGTCTGTCCCACCGGAGGTCAATGCATTCTAGCATCAAACAGTAAACCAATTACAAAGCTGTTTAACCCCGTGTGACGTGGGTACATAAAGCCTCTTCTATTCAAAGTGAACTCCCAACTATGTCTTACCTACAAGAGTACCACACTTTGTAAATTTATCTGTGGAGTTCTGATCTTCAGTTTGTGTTCTGAGTATAAAATGATGGATTATCTGGGATCTCAGCAGCTGAGTGACAAAGGTAGGACACTGAAATGAGGTTGGCTGGTATCCAGCCCTCGTTTGCCAACTAAGTTGTGTCAATCAACATAAGCACTGTCTGACCTCTGACCCCCGACTTAGTTGCTCAGTGGGTCAGTGTTGAACCAACAATAAAATATATGGCAGACATTTTAAATGCTCCTGGCGAAGTAAAAATAACGTTTTTAATTAGAAAAGGAGAAACACATAGTGTCTGTAAATGTGAGTATTAGTTGGCAGTCAATTTGGCAGTCATTAATAAAGACAATCTTTAACTGAGAAGCCTTAAATTGGCTGAAAAAACTAAATTCTGGTGATACATGAACTGAACCTGGAAAAAAATCTTTGTGTGCATTTGTATCCAATGCTATAAATCTAAGACTGGTCAGGCTGTTTTATGTTCAGAATCTGCTTTTCCATTTTTCTTTCACAGTTTACTTTTGACTTTTATGAATGCAGAATTAGACAAGTCATCCAATTCTTCAATTTACTATGCTTTATTTCCCAATTACATTCTGCTACTCTTTCTTTGTCAGTGTGATTCTATGAGGTTTTTAAACAATCAGTAACAGTTGAGGTTCTTGGGAGGCTGACCCAACTGCAGACACTCAACAAACAAGCAAAATAGTCCCAATTGACAAAGTAATGAATGCGAGTCACACATCACGAAAGGAGACGGGGGGGAGTCTGGAGTGGACAACATACCGACTGGGAGTAGCTCATACTTGTGTGCTGAGGGGTTGAGGGACAAATGTGCAGGGAAGAGAGGGTCTGTAGGTGACTGCTGAACAGGTGGGTCTGGAAAGCTCCATGATGAATACTGAAGGCCTAATGCCACCTTCAAGTTGTATGAAAAGTATAGGGATGGGTCCCATGTTTACAACTTACAAGTGTTCACCTGCACAGACGTCAACCTCATCTTTTAACACACTCTACAGACATTTTTAAATCAAAGTAAAGTATAGTTTTCCTTAACATGACCATCCATCAATCATAGGTTTTCATTTCCTCAAATAGATACAAGAAATGCAAATAATTTGTCTAATCAGACAATTCTAATGTCCTATTATGCACAGAAAAGAGTGGATTGTGGCAGTTTTTCAGAGTCAAAAAAGTGAAGAAATGTCCAAAAACATACATTAAATACTTTTCACAACAGTTATTCTGGCTAATTAGAGCTACGCTCAGGTTGAGGTTGGGAGCTTGGCAGGAAATTACGTGACGTCATGGAAGCACATCAGCAAAACCGCCCTGCACTCACCTCTTAAAATGATGTGATGTCACATTACTGATGTGGATAATAAATACATATTGAGTACAGCGACCCCAAACTGCAAAGTCTGTGGGAGCGATGCTGCAGTTTGTAGTCTGACCTTCAAGTATATGCAGGGGATTGCACTGAAACAGGAGATGCATGCTTGCACTTGTCCCTTTAAACTGAAAGTTAATGGAGGCAGAAAACCGGTAGGACAGAAGTGACAGTTGTCAGTACAGGTTGGTGAGTACATCTATAAATTTATAAAATAAGTGAAAACACCTGTGTGGGTGGACCATAGATGTGCAAAGGCTTTAAAGTAATGCACTCTAACCATAACCTAAATAATGTACCCTGACCTCAATCAAAAAAATATAACCCAAACCCAAATCCTCCTTCCTATAAGTCCTAAAGAGAAAGGAATACGGTGTAAACTGATACAGCTGCTTGTGTGATGTGAGTGCAGGTTAAACACCATAGAAACTCCATCCGCCACGAAACAGACAAGGTGATCAGTGAAACTCAGGCACAGACACAGAGGACAGAAAGTTATCCTGACCTGCTGTGACGCGCTGCCAACCTGCAGCTCTCAGGACTGTATCACATTAAAGGTGTTAGCGAAGCAGCATGGGGAAAAAGCAGACTAAAGCCGGAAACAAGAAGACAGTGTCCCCTGACATATGGCCTCTGGCATTCTCCTGTTGTCTGTGCTATTGTCCTTTTTAAAACCCCAACATAGACAATGAGCTCTTTCTCTTCGTCTCGACCAATCCCATTCTCTGCTCTCACTGGTACAGCAACTGCTATGTGTACCACAAAGGTCCAGATACCTATGTTTAATAGGCTAGTGCACCATTCTTCTAAGAATTTCTGATATATACTAGACCTGTCTTTGTAAGTCCCTGTAATTCAAGAGAAAGTGGTACCGGTATTTGCTGAATGAAAAACATTTTTCAAGTGCCTAGAAAACATTTGTAAGAGGGAACAGGCTCAGGGTTCAGCAACATTCACAGCAATAGTGTACAGCATGAACTCCATTAAGCCAGAGGATTGCACTTTGGTCTTATATAAATACTCTGTTAAATGCAAGAGCCACTGATCAAATTACAATGCTATTATGTAAGTGAGCTGTTACAGCATGTCACTGTGTGTGCAGTTCTCTGTCTGGCTGTGTGACTTTGTCTGCTGCATCATCAGGCATCATTGTCCATGATACACACTACAGGAAGATGCTTGAGGTATCTTTTCGTCTACAGCAAATCCTGTCACATGGTTAAGTTGTAAATACATAAAAAGTTAAATCAGAATTGACTTAGAGCATCAGCTAGTCTGATTTCATGCTGAGTGTAAGCTGTTGAAACAATCAGTGTGTTGCGTCCTCCATCGGGGA
Source organism: Micropterus salmoides (assembly GCF_014851395.1). Classification (NCBI taxonomy): domain Eukaryota; kingdom Metazoa; phylum Chordata; class Actinopteri; order Centrarchiformes; family Centrarchidae; genus Micropterus; species Micropterus salmoides. Next base: position 30,210,166 of record NW_024040041.1, on the reverse strand, counting down.
GGAACATCTTACATAACGGGAGCTTGACACGAACTACATGCTGTATGATACTGTAGGTGACAGGATTATCAGACCATGTTAAACACAAAGCACTTACTTTACAAGAAACATTTGGCTTATCCAACTGTAATAACAAAATCCTCTTGAACAGGCAGTACATGGCTAGTTTAGATAGCCTAATCGTGCTTTGGCACGTTCTTATTGCAATTTTTTTGCTTTTGCAGTATTCTTACAGTCATTCTAGTCTTTCCTTTAAACATGTAGCCTAATCAAATATAGTAGGTAAAAATATTGAAGTCATTAAATACGGTCATTGTGAGTTTCTCACTGTCTAATAAAAAAACATCAGTTGTGAAGTTTTAAATTTTAATGCAAGTGTCTTGATGGAGGAGCATTATTAATTTAAATGTCTTAGTAATAATTATTATAATAATAATAATAGTATAATAATCTTTATTTATAGAGCACTTTTCACAACAATGTTACAATGTGCTTTTACAAGAGACTATAAAACACAAATAAATAGCAAGATACACGGTAAAAGCAGGAAGAAACTTAAGAAATTAAAATACAGTTAAAAGAAAAATATAATAAATAAATAAATAATTAAAATCAACTAAAATCAGTAAAGGCTTCTATAAAAGTATGTTTTAAGTAGGGACTTAAGGCAGGCAGGTAGGTACATTTATTGTCACAATATAACATGTTATATAATGAAATTGAGCTTTGTAACTCCCTTCTGCTACATAGAAGAATATACATTAATACAGAAGCAATTATAAAATGATAAGAGTTCACTGACTCAGCCTCCCTGATTTGGCTTTGATAATGGCTTGTATTTAATTAATTAATTAGGAATTTTAAACAGACATTTACGTTGCCAAAGCAAAATAAGGTATAATAATAATAATAAATAAATGTAAATAAATCTATAAAGCCTAAACATTGCAACATTTTTTATATATATTATTAATATTATATATTAAAGCAGTAGTATACATTTTTTGACCATTATAAAAGCCGTTAGTTCTAAAATATGAGAAGGAAGCAGTTTTGCGGTTGATTTTCCTTTCGCAAAGCAAGACGCGAAAGAGTCTTCAAACATGCAAATACAATCACAAACGGGTCACTTAATATAAACAGAAACCACTTCCTACAACACACAGAAAAGAGAAAGAGCTGAAGATAAACCATTTCACATTATTTCTATGTTTATTTATTAATTTACCTACGTTGTGTATTTGTTCGTTTGTCATAAACATTGTCCAGAATGTGACTATCGGGGTACTCTACACGACTCCGCCTACCTAACACGTGATTGGCCAGTTTACCGGTCGTCTCGCTTCTCATTGGCTCAAGCCGCTGTCACTCGACATCTCACCACCGTTGGGCGGTGTGGCACGAAACAGAAATCATATTTTTTTTGTGAAGCGGCTCAGCAGGGAGCAGACAGTCATTGACCGGTGTAGCTGCGAGCTTGCGGGGGTCTTTTCGGTTTGTCCCGGCTGGCGCTTATGGCTGTTTCTAGCTTGAAGAAGAGGCAGTGAGCCAGTATTTGTTACAGAATGTTTTTAAGAAAAAGACTAAAACTGTGCCTTTGTAGCAGGAGTATTAACGCCGCCGCCGGTGCCTTGTGGCTGTAACGTTAGTGAAAGTTAGCTTATGAGTGGCATCACGTTAGCTTGACTAGCTAATGCTAGGCCTTCCGTTTCCTTTTGGTTCTTCAGTACAGGTTATTGTTTTATTCTTCCCTTTGTAAAGCGGGGTTTTTGGTAGCTATTTTGTTTGCAGATCTTTTGCTTTGCTCCACGTGGTGAGTAAGACGCTGAAATGAAGGGAGTAACGTTAAACAGCTTTCAGAGGTGGGTGAAATCAAGAAATCTCGCTGTAAAAATAATGTTTGGGGCTGTCAAATATTAGAGATTGTACTCAACCATATATTACATTTAGAGTACCAGATAATTGCAGCATCGTCCGTTGTCAGCTGAGGTTAGTGACCTTATTCTGTTGCCATAACAAAACAGTTAAAGTTGTGTGGCAATATCATATAAACACCGAGTTTGATTATAAAACTTGTTTAAGTGATTTATCAAGGACAAGTACCACTCATTCTCTGGTTATAGCCTCTCAGATATGTGAGGATTTGTTGCTTATCTCTGTTCATATAATGCACGAACTGAGTGTCTTTGGGTTTTGGACTGCTGGTCAGACCAAACAAAACACTTGAAGAGATCATCTTGGCCTTTGGGAAATTGTAGTGTGACATTTTATTGACTAAATAATCAAACTACATGTTATTTTCAGCTTTAAGAGGAAGGCTATCCAGTACAAGAAGCTGTACCTGAAATGATAATGCATTTATTATTGTCTGTCAGTTACCTTCAAGCATAGTTGTGAATATAACATTATGTTTCAGGCAGTCATGCTCAAGGTACTATCATTGTATGTAATTACAGTTACAGTATGATGCTTCAGTTTCTAGGTAGAGGTAAAAGTGTATTATTTATATTTCTCTGCTTTTATGTATGATGATGTGACTTGGTTGCTGTAACAACTCTATCACATGTTATACCTGTAATACATTTACCTTTAGTTGGTTTATGTTCTTCATTGTTCTGAATACTGTAATATATTTTGATAAGGAAAGAACCACAATGATGGTTTTGTTGATAAGAAGCTCTACAGTGCTGAATCAGCTGTCCATAGTTGCTATATTTGTGTGTGTTTCAGGTTCATGAACAGACGGGCCTCTGCTAACTGCCGCTACCAGCCCACCTGCTATGAGCATGCTGCAAACTGCTACACTCATGCGGTGAGTGGCTTGAATACATTTTTTAATAGAGATGACAAAATCTCAAAGGCGTTGTTTAATGGTTCTTTGGTTTCGTTCCGTTTGTGTAGCTCCTCATTGTGCCGGCCTTCGTGGGCATGACGTTGCTGCATCGTCTGTCAGACAACGGCTGGGAGAAGATCACTGCCTGGGTGTATGGCATGGGCCTGTGTGCCCTCTTCGTGGTCTCCACTGTGTTTCATATCATCACCTGGAAGAAGAGCCACATGAGGTGAGGAGGAGGAGCAGCGCAATGACAAACCATGCTGGCAGAGAACCAAGACTTACATGTACCAGTACAAGCTTTCATGAAAACCATATATACATACTTTAACATACATAAATCATGTGTGACGACTCAGACTTGTTACACAGACAAAAGAGCGAAGCAATGATTTACAATACAGCTGGAGCTTTGGAAGTTGAATATCAGTGTCCTCTCATGGAATAACAACATGACATTGATGCCTCACTGCTGACAGATATTTCACATTCTTTAGCTTCCCTCTGTGTCAGTGTCGTTATGACATGCTTAATGTTGGAGTTTTTAGGGATACCAGGACAATTACACATTATATAAGTTCCCAAGTGTTAAATGTTGTCTAAACACAAGCAGACACACACAAATTAAGTTAAGTACAGTCCAAAGCTGACTGATGTTTCATTTTAGTTAGGAAGCATTTCATCAGAGAATACATAAACTTGATAATGAATCTGACCAAACATTTTATACCAGCTTTCCGCACTTGACAGTTAGGTAGGTAGATTTATTTTGTCACAATATAACAGGTTATATAGAGTGAAATTGAGTTTGTAACTCCCTTCTGCTACGTAGCAGACAATATGCATTAATATAGAAGTAATTAGATGATACAGTATTAAGAACTGATACCCAGCTGTTCTGTCAACATCTGTGCTTTTATGACGAGCTCACAATCAAATGAAACATTTGCGTAAACAAGGAAGAATAATGATACAAAGCCAGAATAAACATCATACTGTTTGTACTGTGATGTTCTTTTTTCTTTAATGCTGAAATCTGTGTTGCTTTGCAATCTGCTTTGCTGTGACCGAACAAGAAATAACCTGTTCACCTGTGTGTTTCAGGTCCGTGGAACATTGTTTCCACATGTGTGACAGAGTTGTCATCTATGTCTTCATTGCTGCCTCCTACACACCTTGGTAAGTGTCAGAGGGCAAGGGGGAGTAAATGCTCAGAGGGGCTGGAGCCATATATAAAATCGATGTATATGCTATTCTATTTTCTTTTTCTACTCAGGTTGAACCTGCGTGAATTGGGCCCCCTAGCAGCACACATGCGCTGGTTTGTGTGGCTCATGGCTGGTGCTGGAACCATATATGTCTTCAACTATCATGAAAGTGAGTTAATTTCAAAGTTGGTCAGTATGTATGTGATGATGGAAGTAAAAGTTGCCATCATACAGAAACTATGTGACAATAACTGCCAGTGAGTCTGCAGCACCCCTTTGAAAAATTCCCCACAAGACAATCTAGTGAGAAATTTTTAAACATTGTTTTTGTTGATGTTTACATTTTGATAACAAATAATGAAACGATTAATCACTTTATGTGGAAAATGCAAAACAAAACTACTGGTTCTGGCTCCTCGAATGTGTTTAGCATCTTTTGGGTTTTGGAGTATTGGTTATTTTTAATGGTATTACATTTATATATGAAACTGAAGAATTGATGGAGAGAATAATCGACAAAAGAATTCATAATGAAAACATTTCAGTTGCAGAATAAAATAACCAAGCAAAATTACATTAGCAACAAAGACAATAAAATCAGATAAATCAAAACAGACTCAAAGTTTATCTTATGAAAAAGTACTTAAAGTCACATTTTTTTGCATAATCCATATTAAAGAACATGTACATATTCTCACTCATGAGAAATACCGCTCTAAAAATTTTGTGTAGCATATGTCATCATCTGCACTTGAAGACTTTCCTCAGCTCATAAAATCTCTAAAGAGCCCGGCTATCATCAGAGTCATGAACCAGCTGTTTGAAATTCTGTTAAAAAGGTGATTTCACTCTCTGGCTTCCTCCTAGGGCTGCTCAATTATGGCCAAAATTATTATCACAATTATTTTGGTCGTGATTACTTAAGACTTAAGATGACTTGAAAAATTTAAATGCTTGTTATTAATTATTCTATATGTATTGCTCAAAAAATAGCCCATAAATAAGAAATAATAATTCAACATTATTAACTTTAGCATCTTAGAGACAAGTGGATGAACAACGCAGTGTTTGCTATTGCAATTAGATATATTTTCAAAATCGTTCAGCCCTACTGTGAGCTGAGGAAAAGTCCACTAGTGGCTGGGGTAATTTATGGTGTAAAATGCAATAGGCTTTAGCTAATAAAGTTGGCTAACAAGTTATAGCAGTTATAACCCTCCGTCATCTTCGCTCGAGCTGAACTGAAATAGCCCTAATCCCTCCTCTCTCTGTTGTTGTTTAGTGTCTGTTTTGATTCTTTATCCGCACACAGTTGAAAGTAAAGGGATAGTTTTTTATTGCCTGCAAACATAAAGCTCTTTGAATAGGCCTGCATGGGAACTTTGCTGGGAAAAAGACCTTGTGCATGTCACAAGGGATGGAAATGGTCTGATGAATCATATATCTGTGTGGGTGTGTGTTTTGCATGTATGCAGACACAGACACTCACCAGTCTTCATGATTTTGCTTATCTAACTTGTGTGGATCCAGTTTCTTTGATCTTAAAATGAAAACACTGTTTAATAAACACATGGAATTTTACAGGAAGAAAACAAAACCATAAATTAAATACACTCTCATTTTATCGCCTGTGTTGGGAGTAACGTGCCTTCAAAAGTAACACAATTACAGTAATGTAAGACGAGAGTCTTCAGGACATTTAGCACACAGTTTGAGATCGGTGTTGTAAAGTATCTGGCCTTTCATCACAAGCATGTTATACCAAGCCTGGATCTCAATCCTAACTGAACACTGTTTACAAAATTAGCCAGAAGCACCCCTGGACGTCGTTACTGAGGCACAGTCTTTTAATTGTGCAGATTGCAGAGGTGGGACCAAGTCATCGTTTTACAAGTCCGAGTCAAGTCTCAAGTCTTAGCACTCAAGTCCCAAGTCGAGTCCCAAGTCCAGACCGATCATGCCTGGCAAGTCCGAGTAAAGTCTCAAATCCAGGACCGTCAAGTCCAAGTCTTAAACTTTGAGTTTCGAGTCCTAAACAAGTCATAATGCCCCAAATGTAAAACCATTTCAAAAGTTTTTATGAGATAAAAATTATTGAATGAAGCACTAGCCTGTACAGAAAGAAGGTAGTCAGATTTTTTTAACCTTTAACTGTGTAACTTTAAGTCAGTTGGTTAATATTTAGGCTCTATAAAAGCTCTAGTCACTAAAATGGCAGCAACGTTAAGATTTTTTGTCATTAAGCCTCATCAAAACAAATTTTTACACGTTTGATAAGATACATTTTAATTTATGAACTGAGTTAGTTTGTGAAACATGAAATGTGAATGTGATGAATTTAAATGCAAATCATATCAGCTCTGCAAGTAACATCGGACATGTTTTTGTCACCTGCTTGTTTAGATTATTTCATTCTACTTTTTGTTTTACTTGACATTCTTTTAATATACTGCTTATGTGGGGGGTATTTTTGAACTGTAGATTCATTGCTCTCTAGGTCTGGTATTTTTTAAACAGATTTGTTTGCTCTTCAGGTTCGGTAACACTCCCCACTCATGTGCTCGTGCCTGAAATGTGCTTAAAGAGGCATCCCTTTGACCTTGTTGTCAGTGAACGTGTTGTGTTGGTTTGTCTTTACAGGTATAAAGTTGTTGAGCTGGCCTTCTACTTGACGATGGGTTTTGCCCCCGCAATAGTGATAACATCAATGGTAATATATTATTTATTAATATATTCACAGTCAGTTATTGCATGTCACTTCTTCCAACCAGCAGCCCACATGCTGCTGCAGCAGGGTGGAGGTGTTAGGAGTGTGTTTTACTTCCTCTTCCTGTTGAAGGGGTCTGCAGAGTAATTTCAGAGAGTTCAAAGCAGAATGAGCTTTTATTAATAAACATATTGTTATCTAGGGTTGGGTATCATTTAAAATCTTACGATACCAGTACCCTTAAAGTGATACCGATACCAATAGAGTACTTCACTTGATACCTTGCATAGAAGCGGGTGTTGATGGTGCAGTGGATAAGATACATGCCTTTGGTGTGAGAGACCCAGGTTCAATTCCCCACAGTGACATCCACCAGTGTGTCCCTGAGCAAGACACTTAACCCCTAGAAATGCACATAATAAGTCTGTCATTGTATTTTGCATATTCTGTTTTTGTTCCTGCAATGCTTTTCATTTTACATTTCTCTGTACATGCCGTATTGTGTGTGCCAAATCGTACCGCTATATCAAAATGGGAGAAAATAGTTGCTAACAAGATTAGAATTTAGACTTTTTATGAGAATTTTCAACGTGATCAGATACTAATTTTCCGTTCTGTTGGACAGTGTTTGTCAAGAACACCTTCAAAAGTGCATAGTTTTTTACCATGTGAAGACACCTCATACTCATTCCACGGTCTGTATCAGTAGATTGATTAGTAGATTTTAGTGAAAGACGGCGTCAATCAGTTTTTGTTTATGTAACATTTCTCATTTGCGTCTTGTTTTCTGCAGAGCAACACTGAGGGGCTTCAGGAGCTGGCATGCGGTGGATTCATCTACTGCCTCGGTGTGTTCTTCTTCAAGAGTGATGGCGTCATCCCCTTCGCCCACGCCATCTGGCATGTCTTCGTGGCGCTGGCTGCGGCTGTGCACTACTACGCCATCTGGAAATACCTCTACAAGGCCCCCAGCGCCGATACCCTCCTCAAGTTGTGACCACAGCCAGGGCCGGATGCCGGTTCTCCACCCGCACCCTGTGCTCCTGAGCAGGGCCGCCTGCACACAGACTCTCTCAACTGCCCACTGAAGCTGCAAACACAGCCGCAAGGTTTACGAAAATAATGACCATGAATTGTTTACGGTTTTCTAAAGTGGAGAACAGGTTTTTCAGCATCATTATGACGACCAGAAGCTACTTTCAAAGCTGTTTTGTACATCTTCAGTCAAGGGGGGGGGTTGACTTTTTACAATAACCCTGGCACATCAATGAGTGTTTGAGACCTTTGATAACCGTCTTTTGTATCGCTTGTGAGTCACATTCCATATTGGGGTCATTTGTGCGTCAGAACCTGGCGATTCATGCTGGTGATGTGAACACTGGGGATTGAATGAGGTTCTTAAAATCAGTATGATGGGAAATTTCTTGAAACCATTTCAGCACCAAAAACCAAAATTATACTTTTTTTGATACAGAATTATAAACATGTTTCTCTACAAAAGTACTTTTTTTCATTTATTAAAAGAAACCAAATATCTCACAAGCAGCTGTATAAGAAGTTTGCCAGAGTAAAATTGGCAAAATTAGATTTAAATCATGAATCCTGTCAAAGAATAAGTACCGTAGAGAATGAATATGAATAGCTATTTGATGCCAACTTTTGATACTCTGTACCACAAAGTATTGAGGTTTCGATACCTCTACCCCTTGTAGCTTAATAGTGATTTGAAGTGTTCAGATCAGTGCTCTGTTGGTGGACTTTTCGATCAGGTAGGATGAAACGATAAGAAAAAGCTTTTGACAGAAGTTTGTTTCCCCGTTTTCTTTATTCTACTTTTACAACGATTACATCCTCAACCCCTCTGATCCAGATTCTCACTCTTTCCTACCCCCCCCCAATGCATGCTATGTTTCTGACCAGTATTTGAATGCAGTCGTAGGAGAACCTTTCTTTTCTGTAAGTATTTAGCGCCCTCTGCAGGTGGACTGGTGTAAGAAAGGGAATTATCTGCAGTTTATGGTGTGTGGAGGTGTAACAGGGGAGGAGGGAATTTGTAAATGAGCCAAATGATGAGAGAAAATCAGTACAGGCAGTATGATGAGATAGAATTTTTTCCACTTTATTATTAATGTGAACAATGTGCAGTAGAGTGTGGATGCACGACCTTTGTACTGTAGTCCAGTATTACATTTCCACTGACTCTCTCTCTCTCTCTGTGTTTTTGATTTGCACCACTAGACGGACAGTGTTTCCTGTCTGTATTCTGAAGCGGGTTTGATCAGTGGAGAATTAACATGTTCATGTTTTTGTCTTATGCTGTTGGTTTTGTAAATTTGCTCAATGGCTCATAAAATGACTTTTCTGTTGCTTTCCTCTTGTTGAAATGGTTTTCCTCAACCACTCTGTTTTGTAATGTTTGTATGTTCTACTCTTTGTTCTGTTCATTACATGATCCTGGCCTTTGCAGAGATAAAAACTGCTTCCTGTCTGTTCCACTGGCTGTTAACGGTGCTGCATATACATGAATGCTCCTCCACTATACTGAGTATCACCTTTCTAATGTGACAATAAAAATAATACCCCACGTCTCAGCCTCCCAACAAGCCTCATTCATAATGAGTACTCGTAGGTTTCCTTTTGAATTCTGCTTGTATGGAGTCTTGTTTTCAATTTCAAGTTCTCATTAGACATTAATTTCTTTCAGGGACAAAAAACAAACGGGAACCTTTTAATTAAATGTACGGTGGCTGTTGCACTGCCCGCTGATGAGTGAATTTGTGTTTGATACCATTGCTAATACGATACACTATTGAGGAATATTTAAAATGTCTTCTATTTAACAATGTGTTAACACAAGGCAGCCATACAAGAAATGTGCTTAAATTAGGAAAACAAATATTAAAATCAGGAAATATTGATCATAGAATTTTTTTAAATACTGCTATGAATCTGACTAAGCGTTCACCACCAAATTTAAGTATTTGACACTTCAATACTCTGTGCTAGAGATGCATTTTAGTCAGTATCCCATAAGAATATAAGTTTGATACTGTGTCAATACTGCCTGTGTTTCAGTACAGAGAAAGTAATAGTGTCTTTGATTCATTTGCTTGAAGGTTTTTCTACAGAACCCATTTTAAACCAAAATAAGTCTAACTTTAAGTAATGGTCTTTAATTTCTTGCACACATCAAAGGGCTAAAAACATTCACTGCTGAAAGACACCCACATCTGTCTTTCTTTCAGTCCTTTGGATTTTTACATTTCAGGGTGGACAAATTTGCTGTGAAAACATTAAAAAATACCTTTACTAGAATTTAATGATTTCTGATTTCTATTTATCCTGTACAAAACAGCTGTACAAAAACATGGCTTTTCCATCAGTATTTTAAAACCATTCTGCTTGAGTGAGAGAAGAAATAAGAAAACATGTCAGAAAAGAATTGGGATTTTATTAGACACTACAAATTACAGAGAAACGGAGAGGCTAAGGGCCAAACTGCACAAATAAATGTTATGCATCCATTCCATGACAAACAAGACCGAATACACATTTCTGTTGTATTTTTATACACGCTGAAACAGTCTGTTGGTGTTGCCATGAATACAATGGTTACAAGTCTGTTGCAATGTCCAAAATAAGAAATGAAAAGAGTTGTCAGTGTATATATATATAGATTTTTTGACGCACTAAGAAGCCCTTCAGTGCAGATGTGAACATATCCGATTGGTGCTGTGATGAGAACTTTACATTGCTGAGAGACTGGGGAACAGTCAGTGTATTCAAGGCACTGGAATAGACTCAGAATTATGGTTAACGTTTCCGGGTGAGGTAGTGAAATCACTCGACAGTGAGGTAATTTTGGGATACACATGGATTAATTATTGGCTTTTTCCTATATTTGTATGATTTCATATAAAGATGCTAACCAGATTCAGGAGGCATCGTTCCAGTCTTGACTCTTCTCTTCGAACCCTGTTCATACTCGAGTGCGTCTCTGCAGATAAGAAGGGAAACTCCCTCTAAAGCGCAGAAATACTAAGAAATTAGTTTGTGGTTAGAAAATAATCACTTTATGTCGCACACACCTATGGATCGGATCAATAACGTTCAACCAAGCCTGGACTGGGATTTGACTTATATATCCTTAGATGTTTTATTGGGCCGATATTGGCTTTTCTAATTGTTTTGTTTAGGGTTGTAATGTTTTCAAATCTTTTCCACCCTGAAAAGAACCAAATACTGATGCCTCAAAATATAAAGATGTCGGCACAAAAATATGGAAGTCCAGGGCTGCCACTATTCAAATAAAATTATTTACTCATTAAGAATAATTTCATTTACTGTTTGGGTGATGAAACATAAAATGTAACATAAAAATGTTAATTTCAATCACATGTTATACACATCCAAATAGAATAGGACATTTCTATTGTATAAAAAGGGGGTAATTTCATATTTTGGGATTCTTTTTGCCCAGTTAGATCAGAAAATCAATACTCCCATGTCCTCTAAGCTACAGCCAGCAGTTGGTTAGCTTAGCTTGGTACAAGACTGGAAATAGGGGAAGTGGCCAGAACTCACCAGCACTTAATTTTCATGTTATATCCCGTCTGTTTAATTTGTACAAGAAAGACACAAAAGTGTAAAAATATCGTGACCAAAGTATTTGTCACCATTGCACCCATCCAGGAAATATACATACATAAAACCAAACTGTACACCAAACCAAAGTGTAATATCAACAGTTTAGAGGTGCTGGTAGGTGGGTTTTGATTCCCTCCATTTGAGTCTTTGTGTTATGCTAAGCTAAATGGTTGCTAATTGTATTTTCATACTTAATGAAACATGAAAGTGGTATTAACTGTCAGCAAATGTCAAACTATTTCTTTGGATGATTTCATTTTTAATTCGACAGCCCTGGACTTCCATACAAATTATCAGAAACATCAATATCAGCCCTCAAAAACATAAATCGGTCGCATCCGAGTCTTGGACTGACTGGCAAAAAATTTTGCAGCATGCAGCGCTACACTACAGCACAACTAACATTTGGGGTGGGGTGGGGGGGGGACTCCACTGCAAGCTTTCACTTTCACAAAAGAAATGAAGCTTTCCAGTGTCCATCACTCAGGGTCAGGGACACGCTACAACTGCATTGGAAGGAAACAAACACACACAGAGCAGCAATAGAAAACCAGCTATAGATTTCCCTTCCTTCATAGTAACTTCATCCCGTCAAATAAGATCTAAAAGAAACAAACTAACAAGCTGTGTGGTTACAAAAAGCCTTGAGAAGTTAAAATATTCACCACTGAAAGAAAAGAAAGCCTCGACGACTTATTAAATGTCCGGAAGTGTCGGCGGAAGGTTACAAGTGTTTTCTTGTTGGGTTTGAGTTGATGGATTTTGAATAGGGCACAAGTGTACATTCTCTCTTTTGGACTGCATTTTCAGCATTGGCTTCCTTAGAGTTAAATGGGATTTACATGGCATGGTTAAAGGTGGCACCAACATAAGCAGGAGTGTCATCATAATAATAATATTCATAAAGATAATAATAATGCCCTGGAGGTTTGGGTGCTGCTTAATATCCACAAATCTCTAAAACTACCACATCCTAGCTAATATAGATTATCAAAATACCACTATATGCATTTGTCTTTGAGTTATATACTTGTATTCTTTAATAATATTCTGGATCTGTTGTGCCTTTAAAATACATAGTTCATTAATGTATAGGAAAAATACTGTACAAAAAGAACAACTTATAGAATAGGTTTATATAAACATATCTCTTGTAACCAATATATCATCTCTGTTGTGAATCGTTTGGTCTGCAGTAAACAAATTGATTGGGTTAACCACAGTATTGGACAACACCATCCAACTTTTTTTTGTCAACATCTTTTACATTCATACAGCCATCTTTAAAAAGAGGGCAAACGTAGAGCTACAATGAGAGACTACAGACATCTGGATTCATTTCTAAAATAAAAGCACTCATATTAATCATGCTAAGTTAAACAGAAGCAAACAGAATTATCAACAACTTTGCAAAAAAAAAAAGAAAAAAAGATTTGCAAACAGCTTTTCGTTCAGTGAAAGAAAATCATGCTTAAATCTGAAAACAAGGAGGAGGCTAAACGACAACAATGTCAAGAGCAGTATTAATACTAACAATTATATCAACAGAATACATATATATGTATATATATATATATATATATTAAAAAAAACAACAATCTTCCATCTGAGAAATAAAAGGTTGATAAATATGAGGCGGAGGAATTTTGAGCGAGTGGAACCGTTGCACCGGATCAGATTGTGAGACGCGCGTTAGTGCAGAGGTTAGCTACCCTTAGTTAATTGAGGTGAGCTAAAGTGAGAGGTGGAAAGAAGGGCGAGATCTAGGAGCAGGGAGGGGTGAGGGACATGTAGGTAGTCATGTTAGTTTAGTTCTGGATAGGAATTATTGCTCAGTGTCCGGATGAAGGAGAAAAACTAAAACAATATATATTTTTGAAACGGCAACTCTGCACCACCATTGCACAAAAAATGTGCTATGTTTTAAAATAACGAAAACGCTGTTACTGAAGCCAGAGGGGTAGATGAGTTAGAGCGCTGGGAGGCAAAACAGTAACACAACATGTACATCAAGAAAAGGGGTTAAACGTTGCTAATGGGAGACAAGCAAACGGTTTAGAGGGCATTAAAAACACAAGTTTTGGGGGTTATAAGCAGACACGTCACATGTTAATACCAGAAGAAGAAGAAGACATAGAAGAAGGGAAACAGGAAACAGTTTTCAGTCCTGATGTCACGTATAAAATCGGTATGAAAGTGAACAACAAACACCATGGCATTGTTTCTCAAAAGTGGAAGGTTGTGGTGGACTCAGCTGGTGGGTTGGCTCATAACTCCTCACAGTACATTAAAGTGGGAAGTATGCATGTGTAAATACATATATTTATCTATGTATATATATTTAGTCGAACAATGTGTACAGAAAATAAAAGAAGGAACAGACAAATTGAAGCTTATGATAGAAGTCAAAATGACAGATATAATACCTGAATCATACAGGTGTGTGTTGGTTAAGGGGGGAGGGGAGGGGGAGGCAGGAGGTTTGCGGGAGGAGGACGAGTTGGAGGTGGAGGAGGAGGGGGCAGTGCCACCAAAAGAGGCACATAGTCCTTCAAACTTAAGGGAAGGTGGGTTGGGGTAATGAAGTGGGAGTGGGTTGGGTTTTTTGGGGGGGCTCACAGAGGCCCGTGTCGGGCCTCGTATTTAGCCAGAATGTTTTTGCACCGGCCCAGCTCCTTCCTCATGTCCGCTACCTCTATGCGGAGAGCGGCGTTCTCCTTCTCCAGAAACCCGGCCCGGATGGCGATCTGGTTCTCCTTCAGCCGCCGGGCGTCCCGTGACCTCTTGGCTGCCACGTTGTTCTTTCTGCGCCGGGCCCAGTATTTATCATCCTGAAGAGCAGAGCAGACGGGTTAGCACTGAACACAGCAATGTTTATCAGAAATCACTAATACCGCCCTCTTGCTAGCTGCTGGCAGGGTCAAAAGGTCAGGAAGCTCTCCGTTTAAAATATTAGCACCAGTAAAAAACATTGGTTCATAAATAATAAAGCACAAGGTCAGAGTATTTTTTTTCTTTAATGCATCATAAATAGAGACCTACAGTAAAGTTCAGAGTTTTTTTGTACCGATGTGCTTATAGAGTATTGAAAACTGCCAATTCAGTTTTTATTACCTTTAGGTCTTCGGGAATGAAAACCTTGCGGGCTTTCTTGATCATGGGCTGTGGCTTCAGCTCCTCTGCGGAGAATTTGCGTTTCCTGGGGTCGAACATTTCCTGGCCGGGCACACTGGACAGAGCCAGGTCTGCCGGGTCAGGCTCGTAGCTCAGGGGCACCTGGATGGACTCTGGGTCTATGGGGCTGGGGGTGTCCCGGGCTGAGGGCAATGCTGCAGGAGGACAGGAAAAAATATCACACATTAGCTGCCAGCAAACACACAGAGTCATCCTGTTTTCTCATAACGACGGTGTACAGAGTGCTGAAAACTTAGAGTGGAGAGGAGAGAAGCCAGTGGGAACCAAACTCTAAGTACCTCTGATTGTGACTCTAATGGAAGAAATGGCACCATTAAAGTTCAAGCTGGCACTTCCATTTAGGGTAACTGGTAGGGCTGCAACTAATGACTATTTTCGTAGTCGACTAATCTGTTAATTATTCATTAGATTAGTTTACTAGTCACAATTATTTTTGTCACCCCCTAACCATAATTAAACCATTTAACTAATTAAATATCTTTCGAGTGAATAAGTGAACGAGGTTTACTATTCAGAATAAACAATACTATCAACACCAGGGGGAAAATAGGGAAGAAGACAAGACAGGGTAGGATACTCCTATAATTCACCCATTTCCTATTGCACTCATTTGCTAACACAACTAAAAGAGCATTCAGTTAGCCAGAATCATCCATGAGACCTCAAAAACAAGAACGCAAAGAACAACAGAGAGGCTGCTCCAAGATAACAGCCAGGCTTTATCACGCGAAACAATAAGCTGACAATCTGATTTATTGCCAAGAGATTTAACTTTAAAATTTAAAACTTTTCAACAAAGGATTTTTGCTTTGGAACTATAGAAAATAAATGCAAATTAAAAGCAGATACTGTAACCACAACTGTACACTAACAATGTAATGTCTACTTACAATAATAAAGCAACAGCCCCCTTTCATAATACTTCTGTAGTTTATTTAGCTTTTGTAAGTGGAGAATTTTCTGTTGGCTACATCACGAGCCACATGGTTCTTGATTTACTTTAAAATGTTAAACCATTACTCAGATCAGTAAGGACAGAATAACAGTGGTACAAACGTTGAGACTATCTTACAGTTGTGGCCTTTCCTCTGTCGCTGCTGCTCTGTTTGACTCAGACAGTTTATAAGAAGTGGACGTAGTCATCGTGACGTCACCCGTTGGTTTGTGGACTGCTGTTTTGAAGCCTTGAGTTTGACCTATAGGTCGCTGTGATGTTGAGTTTTTGCAACCAGCGGCACCGGACGCGACCGTATTTGGATGAGACGAGACGGTGGAGCTAACGGCCGTGTGTGGAGCTAGCGAGCTTGCTTAGCTAGGTGCATCTGTAATTCACCCTAACTTTCATTTTAACAGAACTGACAATTTTGTCTAGTGAACAACAGTCTAAAAACTAAAGATAATCCCGGCCCTTAAGCATTCTCTGCTTTATGGTCCAATTTCCTTTAAATGGGACCATGATTTACTAAATAAATATCATGTTGTATTGACGAAGACATGAAACTAGCGATTGAGACCATAAACTCATCAGGAAAGTGTTTACAGAGGTAATTATTCAGCTAAGAAGTAGGTTCATTTTACCATAATTTCTAATGGAGCCGGACTTCTTTTTGCAACCAGAAGAGTCGCCCCCTGCTGGCCGTTCAACAGAATGCAGGTTTAAGGGACTTCCTCGTTAGTTTGCTGACCGGAAGCTTCCCGCTTTGTTTGACTGCTGCAGTGGTCTGAGTAACAGGGACCAGAGAGCGTTTGAGCCTTTTTATATACAGTCTATGGTTTCAGCACATTTTCGATTCGCCATCAACTTTCGTAAAACTGCCAATATTCAAGTTCTACACAGTTGATTTCTCGTCTCAAAACCTGTCAAAAGTGTATTTATAGATGAAATGGTGTACAGAATTTGTAAAAAAAACAACAAAACCGTTCTGCTGTTGGCCTCTTTCTCTGTTGCTTTCCACTTTTCGCATGAAAGCTTCTTTTTTGTGAGTAGTCTTACAGTCAAGCAGTCATGCCAGACAATGCAAGCGATACTACCCCCAGCACTACCTGTAGCGCATTGCTGTTAGAAATGAACAACCAGAAATGTTCTGAATGAGAAGATCTGTCCCTTAAACGGCATCTTTGAAACGGCGCTTGCTTTTTAAATAATTTTTATAATCAACGTCGTCGATTACGTCGACTAATTGTTCCAGCCCTAGTTACTGGTAACGCAACATTATGAGTGAGTCTTCATCAGCAGATCTTTTCTGTGGAGCTCTTACAGCTGGACAGAGGACACAGTAGGAGCCTCTCGAACTGAGGGGGAGCTGAATGCTGCCTTTCTTCCCTCTGAGCTCACATGTTTGTGTTCAAGGCCATTAAGAAATGTCAGGCTTTGACAGAGTCTCAGTGTCGGTGCAGATGTAAAGCAAGAGAACAGGTGACTTCATTTCTAGAAAAAGAACAGTTTCATTTGTATAGAAAAGTATTTGCGTAACCTGACCAGCAGATGGTGCTATCACATAAGCTTTAAAAACGCTGCACCCTGAGAAATCATTTCACTGTTTCATCTTAAACTCTGCAGCTATCAGCAGTCCCCGTCAGCTGATCTGAAACCACCAGGTTTTGTCTTTCAACTGTCTGGAGGGGATCTGCTCCTCACATTTCTCTGCCTGTTGTGCAAACTAAGCTTCTCCACTTGATTTGAAGCTGCAGGCGACCAGCGGAGGGTGACTCAGTTCATCAGCCGGCCCACCTGGAACAATTTCTCTGAGACTCATTACACTAGCACTAATTTGTTTTGTCATTCAAACCACACCTGCATTTCCCACTTGATAAGAAAAGCTCGACGAGCAACACAACAACTGGGAATCTGACTGAAAGCAGCAAAGTGCAGCAGGCATTTTAATTAGCTGCTGATGTGCTGCCAGCTCGTACATCATGACCTACATTTCGTATTTGTGAACTTGCAGTGACAGATAGTCAAGGCCGCTGACCTTCAGTCAGGGGTGTACACGGCCAAACTGCTTTCGGGTGCGGCGGAGATTTGAGAAGGGGCCATAAGATTTGGCTCTGACTGCTCTCTGTGTACGTACAGGGCGTCTGTGCTCAGTCAGTACTCAGCCGGTACATCTGGACACTGATCACTGTGATCACTTCAATCCTGCTCAGATTAAAGTCACATCACAAAGACACAAAACCTCAACTGAGGGCCACGCTGCCTGAGATTTCTCTGTTTACAACAAGGAAAACAAAAGTGTTTTGTTTTAAAAAAAATAAAAATATGTAGGGCTGTTAAAAACTGCTTATTATCACCTCATAAAACTGAGCATAAATGTGGAAAAATACCCCAGTGAAAACAACAACTTTCTCAGAAAAGACACGTTTCACATGCATGCCTTCTACAGATGGTTGATGTTGCAGTTCACTACACACAAGTAGGGACGGGTATGCTTGGAAATACAACACCAAAATGACTTTCTTTAAAATGTTGATATAGGAAAATTTGACTGTCCAAAATTATTCGTTCTAACTGTTGTCATTTCTGAATGTGTTAATTTCTGTTTCTGATGAGCACCTTAGCTGCTGCTCGTCAGTGTGTAAATGGGAATGTGTTGTGGTGTAAGGCACTGGTCCGAAAGGCGCTATGTGGAAGTATTATTTTTATTATAGTTTTTCTAGATGTGTTGGTTAATGAATTGGTTGGTCTGTAAAATGTCAGAAAATAGTGAAAAACATCCATCACAAGTTTCCAGATCCCAAGGTGACGTCTTTACATAGCTTGTTTTACTGGACTAACAGTCTAAAAGATAAAAATGTAATGATATAAAACAGAGAAACGATGCAATTCGACACCTTTACCAGCAGGGAATATTTGGCATTTTTGCTTGAATAATTATTGAAATAACTAACAGGTTATCAAACTTGTTGCTAATCTTAAAACACAATGTTTTCTCTGCCAGCAGCTCTTAGAATTTCTGACCTTAAGATCATCACACAACTCCTTTTCATAAGCTAAGACACATATCGCCCAACTTAACCTCCCACCATTCATAAGCTGAGCACAGCAAGCTACTTACTAACTAAGACGCTGTCTTAGACAATCTATCAGGCCTGCACTCAAACCTGCAAATAGCCACCTTGATCTAATCACCTTTGGGAGTCATTTTGATCTCCTAATTAGCAGAGTTAAAACACAGTGGCTTGGTCATGGGCTAAAAGTAGACGTACAAGCCCATTCATTGGCCTATAATGGCCTTAAACTAAAGTACGACACACTCCAGCTGAGAGGGAACAGACGAACGTGAATTCACAAAATAGCCCCGCCGCCCCATGTCCTCCTCCACCCTCCTGAACAGGAAATCTAAAATTAGCGAAGAAAGGTAGCGCAGAGCTAACCTACAAAGAGCCGTGTGAAAGCTGGAACTCTTGATTAAATACCTGCAGAAATTGCTTTCATTAGATGTGAAGGTTGCAGGTCGGTGTCACGCTAGGTGATCATATCAGAGTGTTATCATGCAGCTCTGTGGGTGATAGTGCTGCAGTTCGTGATAAGCGGAGCTGCTGGTTGTCTCTGTGTGCAGGGACAGAGCTGCTGAACTCTGACCTGGGTGTAACACGGGACCACAGCCAGTTCTTTCCCTCAAAGACTGCACTTTGGGGCTAAAGGGCAAAAAGATGACTGGAACTGGTTCACATGACGTGCTGTGTGTGCAGCTTCTTCCTCTGTACCATACAGCTCCAGTGTTGTCCACAAAACTTTTAAAAACACATCATTGAGCCACACTATTGCACTGAGTGACATGTTCCTTTATTATCATGAACACACACTATAGATTATTTTGACTAAATATTAACTATTATATTGCTTAGATTTAAGATTGTGCATTAAAACACAACTGAAAATAGTCCCCACCAAATGCACGTTATTTCCTGCTGTTTGAGTAAAGTTTGCTAAAAACCAAGACATGCAAATCAAGAGGACTTCAATCCTCCAGGTCACTCATGCAGGAGCTGCTGATCCTGTCCACAGGACACATGACCAGATATATGAGAGGGAAGCTTGGCTTGCAAGAAACCAGGCTAGAGGAAATTACAACTACAACAATGGGAAAGATAAAATAAAATAAGATATGCAGTGCAGGACTTAAAAGCACACTGATAAATATTGACTGATTGCAGCCTTGACAGCCTTCTCTGACACACTAAATTATTTCTACATAAATATGTGAACTCCACATTTAGCTCCTCGAATGTGTTGATTTATGTTTCTCACTGAGCTCTCCTTCCTCGACTAACACACTGGAATGCACCCCAACACACCCTTTGACCCCTCCTATATCTGACTTCCCTTTGGACCCTGCCAACAGCACGCAGGTGTCCAACTCCTGAAGCAACCCTGACAAAGACTCTCAACATCTGCAGGCAAGTCAGATATAGAGAAAATACTGAAAGCCGCTTATATTTGTTCGTTGGATGCGATAACAAGGTTTTAAGCCGCGTGCTGTATTGCTCGCACGCAGAGTGCAGGCACAGAGGGATTGTGGTTGTTGTGGGTGGTGTTAGTGGTGGTGGAGTGGCTGGTTAGACGAGACTGTGCGAGCTGGAAAAACATTGCGTGCACGTGACAAAAGCACACCAGAGTCCATGTGATCTCTGCAGGGTACAGCCTGTGCCTTGGCTCCGAGTCCGGGCTATGTCGGAGCTGAGCCCGGCCAGGGAGGGAGAGGAAGACTGGATGGGAAGTAGAGGGTGTTAAAGGGAGAGAAGGGAGGGGAGGGTGAAAGTGAGAGTGAGTGAGGGGAGGGGAGGGAAGGATGAGAGGCTGGTAGGTTCATGCCGTGACAAGCTCCTGTTTGCAGCTCAGCGCAGCACACGGCGCCTGCATGTGTCCGTCACATGGCCCGGCACGCTGCAGGAAACCCCTGCCGCTTTCACGTGAGAGGTAAATGTGAAGATGCAGACAGAGACCCCCCCCCCCCCCCCCCCCCCACACACACACACACACACACACACTGTGGTTTGAAGTTCTGCCTCTGTATACACACACGCACTAAAGCTGGAGCTACAGTGTCCTGTACAGATGCACCTCCTCTGGAGCTGCCTTTTATCTCTGGCTGCACTGTTCTCAGATTCAAGCTAAAAGATATCTTACCCTTAGTCTGCACACCTTTCTAGTTGCAAAGACAAGGTTACATGAAAACTCTATATCCTGATAAACTGTGCAAAAAAATTAGTATATCAATCGATATAGAAATTATTTAATATCTTTTTTTTTTTTATTAATTTATTAAGTAAATTACAAAACATGCTAAGTTTCCAGCATCTCAAATGTGAGGATTTGCTGCTTTCTTCTGTTAATCGTAAAATTTATTATCTTTGGGTTTTGGACTTTGGTTTGAACAAAACAAGCTATTTTAAGACACCACCTGGGCCCTGGGAAGAATGTTGTGCTTTCACTACATTTTATAGACTAAATAAATAATTTAAAAATCAAATCTAATAGTCGACTCAGTTCCTTACTGCAGGAAGGAAAAAGGAAAGGAGGCTAAAACAGCTGAATCTCAGCTCAGTCTGCAATCGCTTCAACTTCCAGGAATAGAGTCATTATGGTGTAAGATAAACATCAAGGTACATGCAACTAACCTGACATGAGGATGTGAGGATTAGGGATTTTTAAATAAAACACAGACATTATTATTGTATATATTATAATACATGTTCAGACAATTCGCCTCAGTAAAAGCACTTTGGTAAACTTGCGTTGTTTCTAAATGTGCTATATAAATAAACAGACTTTAATTTACTCTGGTTTTCTGGCCTGGAGTGTCGGTTGATTGGTCGGTTGAACTTTGGATCCCATTCTTTTAAACTGAGAAAAGCGTTGAGAGTTCGTTAAGGAATTCACAACGTCACTAATGTGATACTTTATTATCTACCGGTATTATAAAGAAAGACTTATGTCATATGATAAGTTTACAATGCCTTCTCAAGATTTCTTCCTTCCTAATCTTCAAGACACAACACACCGAGAGGAAGTGTGGGGGATCTACAAACAATCCCTACATAACTGTTTTTTTGCGTGTCTGTAAACAACTATGTCTCTGCGTTCTGTCCAGTTAAATATGGTGTGCCTCAGGGGTCGGTCTTAGGACCCATTTTGTTTTCCTTGTATCTGCTTCACCTTGGATACATTATCCATAAACATGGTATTTCTTTTCATATTTATACTGATGACACACAAATATACTTATACGTCAGATCCACAGATCCTGGAATGCTGAGTTCACTTAACAACTGCCTTTGTGAAGTTAAAAAATGGATGTCAAATAAATTCCTCCAGCTGAACTCAGACAAAACAGAAATCCTGGTCATCGGGTCCCAGCAGAATACTGCCATCTGCTGGTTCCCTAGTAAATCACATTAAGCCTGTGGCAAAGAACCTTGGTGTTTGGTTTGATAGTAATTAAAATTTCGAGCAGCACACCACAAAGCTTGTTCAATCACGTTTTTATAAACTTTGAAATATAGCAAAAATTCGATCTGTGTTAACTTTTAAGGACACCGAGACCATTTTACACGCCTTCATCTCATCACGCCTGGATTATTGCAACAGCCTTTTCACCTGTTTAACCCAAAAATCTATTTATCGACTCCAGACTGTCCAGAACTCAGCTGCCAGGCTTTTAACCAGAACAAAGAAATATGACCACATTACTCCTATTTTAGCTTCATTACACTGGCTCCCAGTGTGTTTTAGAATTGACTTTAAAATTCTATTGATCACTTTTAAAGCTCTTCATGGCCTCTCGCCTTGTTATATTTCTGACCTTTCAGTCTCGATTGAAAACTAAAGGGGACAGAGCGTTTGCTGTCAGGGCCCCGAGGCTCTGGAACAGCCTGCCCGAGGAAATCAGGTCGGCTGAGTCAGTGAACTCTTAAGTCCCTTCTTAAAACATACTTTTATAGGAGAGCCTTTCTCGATCTTATTTGACTTTATTTTATCCCTTTTATTTTATTCTATTTTACTTATTTTATATTTATCTTAAACGTGTATTTTGGTCTTTTCAATGTTTTCTTGCTTGTATTGTTGTCTTTGCACTTGTTGAAGCACTTTGTAACTTGTTTTGGAAAAGTGCTCTACAAATAAAGATTATTAGTATATTATTATTAATGGGACTGTCTGTTGTTTTGAGGCTCCTTCATGGGGAAGTCGATTCCACCCAAATACAAGCTAGACACATTTCATGTATTTAATTGAGCGGTGGAGCAGCTGTTGCTCAGGTCGAAATCAGTCCTTAAAAAGCTGATAGGATGGTGAACAAACACCATTCATCCTCCATTGTCATCCAAAGCGGGATCAATACACAAATGCACAGAGGGTTAATATGCATTTAACTGATTCTAGCTCGTGTGATTTACACACTCGTTGGTCCATTGACACATGCCAGTGACTCACTGACTCTTCAGTGGAACAATACATGTTGCTTTTCATCAGGGCCCCATCTCTTCAGCGTTTACAGGTAAAACACAGCATCACAAAACACCATCAGCATCCAAATACTCCATCTGTTTATCTGTCACACATCGTCAGATCTTCTGCCAGGAGGATTTTTCTGTTAAATTTGGAATTTAAACACTAACTGTCTCCAGCAGTGTGCTCGGCTTTTGCTCGCTGAGGATTTGCTCCGTTTAGGTTTATTGTGAAGGTCGGCCCTATAAATGATTCAAATCGCTCCGGTTTCTAGTGAATTGAAAGCCCAAATAGTGTCTGGCAGCAGCTTAACAACCTCAGGTACACAGTTTAACGCTTCAATCTAAATACCAACTGCCTACTTAATGTCAGCTCATTACAATAACAAAATTTTCCATTACGAAAAGTCTCCTTTCATCAACACTGAAAGACTGGAACCTAGTACTGAAGTACACACTACATGAAATAAATGGGTCTGTATATGCTTTTAGGTTCATAATGCTGCCTTTTTAAAAAATATTTTGATGACTCAATGTAGATGGTGTTGAAAATCTCAAGAGGAAGTTTATCACGGTCATGTTGTTAAGTTTCTGTATATAAACGGCACACTGAAGTTAGATATGACATTATTTATCAAAAGGAGATCACATAGAATAACCTATAAGTGTGTGATTTGGCTGAACAGAGTGTTCAAAGATACAGTAGTTTAGGGGAAGTTTACTGTCTTTCCCACTTTCCCAGAGTAACTAAAGTTTTTATGTATTTGGCGTAGAACAAGTGGGAAGCTTCCGGTCTGAGAAGCGAGGCCAAAGCAGAAGTCCCTTTAACACTAGATCAACCAAAGGGTCAAATTTACCCGCGGCTGGTTTTCGATTGTATGTAATCGATTTTTTTCAACACAATAGTCAAGTCCCCCAGTCTTTGACATTTTTTCTAAAAGTGTGTTATGTAGCAACCCCAATTGTTAAAAATATTAAAATAAAGCCAGATTTAAAAAATGGGCATTTATACCTATAAGTGCCAGCGGGTAAAATTTACCCCTACAGAGAATACAGTAATTTTCGCGCTGTTCATTTCGCACGTTTAGATAAATATTCTATGTTGCTAGTGGCAACGCCTTTTCCACTACAGGCATTGGTCAGCGCAGTGAGTGAAGGAGAGTCTGACGGTGGGGGCTAAGCAATGTGTCCTGAGTTTATTCTGCATCTTAGGGCCTATGGCTTTTGGGTAGGCTATGATCATCAAACTAATTGTGCAGTAGCCTAGTTTTTCACTGTGATAGAAGTGTGTTTTGCGATCCCTTCAAGAGAGTGTGTTGCTCCTTCATGCACTTTTTGACCTGCAGAGGATATATAGTTTTCCAACACTGTGTATTATTTTAGTAAAAGTGATTATACATTTTTCCTTGGGAAAAATCTACTTGATATATAATTGTATATATTGTATAATTGTTTCTTTTGAATGAATACTTTTGTTTGGACCTTTAAAATTTTCTAACTTTGTAATTCACTGGATGCCCAATGGAGTCCAAAAGAAAAAGCACAACAATAACAACTAGCCTCCATTATTAAGCTATTATCATCGCCTATCAAACACTACAATAGTCAGTTGTTTTTCTAATTTGTATGCTACATTTAAATTCAAGCTTTTGAATATAACTTGGCTATAATATCTACAACAATGGCGAGTGGACGACATCAAAATAGCCGTTGCGTGTGGACGTGCCCTTCACACATGCGGGAGCACAGGTGAACGACCTGCATGGTGAAGGCATAATTCTATAAATGTGGGGATGGTGTTTATGGGAAATGCACAGCCAAGGTGCTGCATGTTTCCCAAAGTGTGTTGGAGCAACATGTAGCAGAAATAATCACAAAATCACTGCATTTTATGTGATTGACAAGTCGTTACCATGATAACCTGTCAATAAGGCTAGAGTGGCTCCCATGGCACTGTGTAAATTTAACCAGCGCCGTTGAAAAAGAGTATTAGGAGTTGGCTGTTCACTTTCTCTGGTGAGTACATTTAGTTTTAAGTCTGTTGTTCGCTAGACAAAATGATATGCTGATATGCACCTAGCTAAGCAAACTAGCTAGCTCCACACGGAGCCATTGGCTCCACCGTCTTTCTCTGCAAAACTAAGCAAGTAAATTAAGGGGTTTACATCAGACATTGAAAACCCCCTGTTCTTATGTATTTTAAATTATGGGTTTGTGTTTTGTGCGTGTGGCTTTGAACTATGGGCCGTGTGTTTTTTGAATATTTAAGCTGTCACTGTCACTAAAGAGTCTTTAATAAACAACGCATTTCATTCATTAATGTCTCACATAAGTTAATGTTTATTGATCAGTAAAATAGTCAAAAATTGAATGCATAGCCCTGTAATAAGTAATTGCAATTGCTATTTAAACTGAGTAAGAAAACCCTGTAAATAATTGATAAATAGCCATAAGTAAGTCAAGTACTTGATATTACCAAGCATTATAAGTTTTGTCACTATACACACTGCCTTTGAGTTCAAGCCTCATTTGGAGTTATTTCTTCGAAGTGGCTAAATCATAAAAAAAATATTCAGTCACTACTATTTATTAATAATAATAATAATAGTAATGATGATCAGAAGACGAAGTGAACAGCAAAGTAGGATT